>NC_140169.1:112108879-112160911 GCF_963971535.1 Notolepis coatsorum | reverse complement strand
TGAGATGTCACTGGTAATAAGTGGGCGACTCCTTATCACAGTGTTATTAACACAGATCAGTGTACCTGTCCCCTCTTCACACATGATAAGCTTCCACACACAACCACCCCCCCCCCCCCCCCCCCCCCACTGATACACTGCATGAGCCACCTAATGCCCACCTTTATGACACTCAAGGGAGTCTGAACATGCCTCTGTGAACATGCCTTGAAACAAATCCAACATTTTAACTCATTCAACGCCAGTTACGATGATAGTCGGGTTAACTCGCCATCGCTTGAGCGCCAATCACGAGTATAGTCGGGTTTTAATCGTTATTTCTTTTATTAGCGATATCCATTAATTTTCATCCATCCAGCCTGATGTTATCGTTGGGAATGGGTCTGAGCTCGCAAAAGGCAAATACCGCCCCCTACGCCTTCCGGCTGGTATTGCACTCCACTGGGAATGGTATATATTTTTTTCTGGGACGATCCAAGCCGTGCGGGCGTGGTTTAAATAATCAGGCGAGGTAACCTGATTTCAACAATACATCTGCGATGCTGCCCCCCCCCCCCCCTCATATGCAATGCTGTTGAACGTGGCACAGACCTCCGCGCCCAGTACTTCAAATGGCGATCAGATAATTGGATTATTTCTTTGCATTACATCAGATACAAGGTAAGAACATTATATATAAATTTCATCGTTGATCTGATATGTATTTCTACCCCGATTGACGCTGTATCTGTGTGTGTATGTCTGGCTGTTTTCCATTGGGTGCAGGAGCTACGAGGGCCATTTCATGTATGCCACGAGGAAGGACAATATTGATGATCTAGCGGTGATTTCAGGAAGATTCGATAATCAGCCGAAAAATTACAACGTGTTTTGTGTATTCCACTAAAGGGCTATTATTGTGTCTGTGAGGTTTTGCCCGCTGCTCACTACCTTTTCTCTGTTTCTTTAAGCCTATACTGTTTATTTCCCTTCTATACTGTTTATTTTCCCTTCTCACTCACTCTCTCTAGCCCCCACCCTCTCGTTCCTTACCCTTAGTGGCCACACCTGTTCGATATTCTATTATCTCTCGCACCTGTGGTGGCAGGCTAATTAGTCCCCCTGTGGGCTTTAAATACCAGAGCGCTTCCCCTCGTTTTGGCTTGGGGTCGTGTTGTATACTTGCCGAGTCATATTCTCTAAACATCTAGACTCTTTCGGGAGATCCTCTGTCTGCCTATGCTGTTCCATTCTCCGGCGTCGAGATGTTTGCTCCAGCCTTCGCCAGCTGTCGCCGTTGCCTGTGGGGGAGACTGGTCTGCGCTCCCTGTACTTCCACGGGAGGCACCCCAGCGTTCCACTGCAGACCCCCGCGCAGCTGTTCGTCCTGACGCACATCCAGACCAGCGCAGACGCTCTCCAGTCCTCAGCGCGCAACGCGCATCTTCCAAGGACGCTCGAGCTTGGCACGCTCTCCAGACCAGCGCGCACGCGCATCTTCCAAGGACGCTCGAGCTTGGCACGCTCTCCAGACCAGCGCGCAACGCGCATCTTCCAAGAACCCTCGAGCTTGGCACGCTCTCCAGACCAGCGCGCAACGCGCATCTTCCAAGGACGCTCGAGCTTGGCACGCTCTCCAGACCAGCGCGCAACGCGCATCTTCCAAGAACCCTCGAGCTTGGCACGCTCTCCAGACCAGCGCGCAACGCGCATCATCTAGACCTTCGTGCTTGGCACACTCCTCCTCGCAGACGCACCCCGACGCGTCCCTCGGTTCCGGTGCGCCACTCAAGCAGTGGCGCACCACTCTGTTCCTCGGCTCCGACAGTCGGCTACCCGGTGACGACACCTTCGCCACCGCCGCCTGTTCCAGCACCACTCTGTCCTCGGCTCGGACTGCCGGCTCCCCGGTGGCGATACCCTCGCCACCGCCGCCTGTTCCAGCACCACTCTGTCCTCGGCTCGGACAGCCGGCGCCCCGGTGGCGACGCTCTCGCCCCGCTGCCTGTTCTGTACCATTACGCATACGCTGGGTGAGTTTAGATTGTGATGTCACTCTCCCCAGCGTATTGCCTCTGTTTTTGGTTCTCACTTAGAATAGTATTTTTGGACTTTACATCTCCCCCTGTGTGTTTGTCACACGAAGATATTATTACTTTGTTCACTTTGATTATTTGGACTGTTCTGCACCTGCTCTGTTTTTTCCCCTTTGTGCATTAACTATCTCCTCTGTCCTGCAGAGCGGCCCAGATGATTTCCACCAGTCCTCCCAGTTCCTCCCTGTTTCCCAGCCCGCCTCCGCGGGCCTCAGTCACCCTAGTCCCTAGTCCTCTTTCCCTAGTTCTCCTAGTCCCTAGTCCTCTATCCCTAGCTCTCCTAGTCCCAAGTCCTCTTTCCCTAGTTCTCCTAGTCCCTAGTCCTCTATCCCTAGCTCACCTAGTCCCTAGTCCTCTTTCCCTAGTTCTCCTAGTCCCTAGTCCTCTATCCCTAGTTCTCCTAGTCCCTAGTCCTCTATCCCTAGCTCTCCTAGTCCCTAGTCCTCTCTCCCTAGTTCTCCTAGTCCCTAGTCCCTCTATCCCTAGCTCTCCTAGTCCCTAGTCCTCTCTCCCTAGTTCTCCTTGTCCCTTGTTACCTAGTCTCTAGTTCCTCTGTCCCAAGGTGTTCCCTTAACCTTCCCTTAGGCGTTCCCTTACCTTCCCATAGTGTTCCCTTTTCCTGCATTTGTGATTCTCCCTTAAAGGGACAGTGCCCTTTTCCCTGTTTTTCCCTGTGTTTCAATAAATATCTGTTTCTTGGCAAACCACCATACCGGTCTTGTGTTGTGCGATTGGGGTCGGTTACAAACCATAACAGTACGACCCCACCAAGTCTACGACCCCAGCCAGCACAGACTGTGTATGTTGAGTTTGCCTTTTTTTTTCTTGTCCCCTCTAGCTCCCCTGTTAGCCCTGTTAGCTTCCCTGTTAGCCCAGTTTAGCTTCCTTGTTAGTCCTGTTTAGCTCCCTTGTTAGCCTGTTACTCCCCTGTTTAGCCCAGTTTGGCTTCCCTGTTTAGCTTGTTAGTCTCCCCGGTTAGCTCCCCTGTTTGCTTCCCGTTTGCCCTGTTTGACCCCCCTGTAGCTAGCCATGCCCTGGCGGCTAACCCAAGTCCCTCAGCAGAGCCCCTGTCTGCTAGTCTTGCCCCGGCTGCTAGCACAGCCTCTATGTTTATGCAGCCCTTGCTGCTGGCATGGGTCCTGTAGCTAGCCATGCCTGGCAGCTAACCCAGTTTCCCTCTGCATGGCCCCGGTCTGCTAGCTTGGCCCCGGCTGTTAGCACAGCCTCTATGTTAATGCAGCCTTGCAGCTGGCATGGGCCCTGTAGCTAGCCAGGCCCAAGCAGCTAACCCGGTCCCTCTGCATGGCCTCCACTTTTTTGTGTTGTTTCTCCCACTGCTAGGACTGCCCTTCAGCTAGCAAGGTCAGTATTCCCACAGCTAGGACTGTCCTTCCAGCTAGCTTGTTCTCTCATGCTGGTCCAGCCCTGTCTGCCAGCCTAGCTCCGGCAGCTAGCGCAGCCTCTATGTAGATGTAGCAGTACAGCTAGCATAGGCCCTGTAGCTATCAGTGCCTTGGCAGCTACCCTTTCCCTCTGCTAGCCTAGCTCGGCAGCTAGCGCAGCCTCTATGTTGATGTAGCAGTACAGCTAGCATAGGCCCTGTAGCTATCAGTGCCCTGGCAGCTACCCTTTCCCTCTGCTAGCCTGGCTCCGGCAGCTTGCGCAGCCTCTATGTTGATGTAGCAGTACAGCTAGCATAGGCCCTGTAGCTATCAGTGCCCTGGCAGCAACCTTCCCTCTGCTAGCCCCTTCCCGGTGCTACCATGGTTACCCCTTTGCTACCCTGCTTGCCCCTCAGTTCCTCTAGACCAGTTGCTCTAGACCAGTTCTCTAAACCAGTTCTCTAAACCAGTTCTCTAGACCAGTTCTCTAGCCCGGATCTCTAGACCAGTTCTCTAGACCAGTTCTCTAGACCAGTTCCTCTAGACTAGTTCTCTAGACCCAGTTCCTCTAGACCAGTTCCTCTAGACCAGTTCCCCCAGTTACCCCTCGGCGACCCTGTTTCTTTTGCTAGCCCCACTCTTGTGGTGGCTTCCCCTGCTGGCTTGGCCAGTACCTCTTGTTTTGCCCCCTGCCACTCTGTCTGTATTTGTTTTGGGTCGCCGGGTGGCTCCCGTTGGAGGGGGGGATACTGTGAGGTTTTGCCCGCTGCTCACTACCTTTTCTCTGTTTCTTTAAGCCTATACTGTTTATTTCCCTTCTATACTGTTTATTTTCCCTTCTCACTCACTCTCTCTAGCCCCCACCCTCTCGTTCCTTACCCTTAGTGGCCACACCTGTTCGATATTCTATTATCTCTCGCACCTGTGGTGGCAGGCTAATTAGTCCCCCTGTGGGCTTTAAATACCAGAGCGCTTCCCTCGTTTTGGCTTGGGGTCGTGTTGTATACTTGCCGAGTCATATTCTCTAAACATCTAGACTCTTTCGGGAGATCCTCTGTCTGCCTATGCTGTTCCATTCTCCGGCGTCGAGATGTTTGCTCCAGCCTTCGCCAGCTGTCGCCGTTGCCTGTGGGGGAGACTGGTCTGCGCTCCCTGTACTTCCACGGGAGGCACCCCAGCGTTCCACTGCAGACCCCCGCGCAGCTGTTCGTCCTGACGCACATCCAGACCAGCGCAGACGCTCTCCAGTCCTCAGCGCGCAACGCGCATCTTCCAAGGACGCTCGAGCTTGGCACGCTCTCCAGACCAGCGCGCAACGCGCATCTTCCAAGGACGCTCGAGCTTGGCACGCTCTCCAGACCAGCGCGCAACGCGCATCTTCCAAGAACCCTCGAGCTTGGCACGCTCTCCAGACCAGCGCGCAACGCGCATCTTCCAAGGACGCTCGAGCTTGGCACGCTCTCCAGACCAGCGCGCAACGCGCATCTTCCAAGAACCCTCGAGCTTGGCACGCTCTCCAGACCAGCGCGCAACGCGCATCATCTAGACCTTCGTGCTTGGCACACTCCTCCTCGCAGACGCACCCCGACGCGTCCCTCGGTTCCGGTGCGCACTCAAGCAGTGGCGCACCACTCTGTTCCTCGGCTCCGACAGTCGGCTACCCGGTGACGACACCTTCGCCACCGCCGCCTGTTCCAGCACCACTCTGTCCTCGGCTCGGACTGCCGGCTCCCCGGTGGCGATACCCTCGCCACCGCCGCCTGTTCCAGCACCACTCTGTCCTCGGCTCGGACAGCCGGCGCCCCGGTGGCGACGCTCTCGCCCCGCTGCCTGTTCCTGTACCATTACGCATACGCTGGGTGAGTTTAGATTGTGATGTCACTCTCCCAGCGTATTGCCTCTGTTTTTGGTTCTCACTTAGAATAGTATTTTTGGACTTTACATCTCCCCCTGTGTGTTTGTCACACGAAGATATTATTACTTTGTTCACTTTGATTATTTGGACTGTTCTGCACCTGCTCTGTTTTTTCCCCTTTGTGCATTAACTATCTCCTCTGTCCTGCAGAGCGGCCCAGATGATTTCCACCAGTCCTCCCAGTTCCTCCCTGTTTCCCAGCCCGCCTCCGCGGGCCTCAGTCCCCTAGTCCCTAGTCCTCTTTCCCTAGTTCTCCTAGTCCCTAGTCCTCTATCCCTAGCTCTCCTAGTCCCAAGTCCTCTTTCCCTAGTTCTCCTAGTCCCTAGTCCTCTATCCCTAGCTCACCTAGTCCCTAGTCCTCTTTCCCTAGTTCTCCTAGTCCCTAGTCCTCTATCCCTAGTTCTCCTAGTCCCTAGTCCTCTATCCCTAGCTCTCCTAGTCCCTAGTCCTCTCTCCCTAGTTCTCCTAGTCCCTAGTCCTCTATCCCTAGCTCTCCTAGTCCCTAGTCCTCTCTCCCTAGTTCTCCTTGTCCCTTGTTACCTAGTCTCTAGTTCCTCTGTCCCAAGGCGTTCCCTTAACCTTCCCTTAGGCGTTCCCTTACCTTCCCATAGTGTTCCCTTTTCCTGCATTTGTGATTCTCCCTTAAAGGGACAGTGCCCTTTTCCCTGTTTTTCCCTGTGTTTCAATAAATATCTGTTTCTTGGCAAACCACCATACCTGTCTTGTGTTGTGCGATTGGGGTCGGTTACAAACCATAACAGTGTCTTTCTCTGGAATTACTAGAAATCTCCAAAACTATACTCGTATTCAAAACGGTATAAAACGGAAATGTACAGATAAAAACACAATCCGTTTTGTACATGTTGACTGCAAGCAACTCACTGATAATCGACGAGTGTATTAGACCCAGCCATAATGTAAGATATATTTTAAGCACTCGCAAATCTCCCAGTCCTCCCATTGATTAAAGCGTGGCCTCTAGCGCCCTCTCGCGCACCTAAGCGTGGTGGTCAATGAGAGGGGGATGGGGGACTTATCAAAGACAATTTTGTCTTGTCGTTTCTCTCAGCCACTAGATGAAACGGCATCCCTTCCGAAAACCACATTGCCGCTCAGTGTACATACAGGATGTGAGCTTAAAAGCAGAGCTGTAGCGTTTGTGTCATTTGTTGGTACATCTGTGCTGTGCAATCTGCTCTCCCGGGTCGCAGACGAGTCGACAGTCAGCTGAACCAGCGCAAGCGAGACAAAAGAATACAGGGTCAGAAAACAAATGAATTTTAGCAAAGGAACGAAGCCAAAAAGGGAATAACAGATTGGGACACAAAAGCGAGGGTCTTTGTTGTTGCCCCGCGGAATCCATTAGACATGATTAAGAAGCTGAAAGTCTGAGGGAGGACAAAAGCCTCCGAGTCCTAACCCGTTAGTGCTTTCATGAAGTTTTACTTGGCTTCTCCTCCGGGAACTGAGGAACTTCCATGCTCTCCCGCTAGTCTAGGCCTGCGATTTTCATACCACTACAGTTCATTGTCATAAGGTTTTCCTACACATAGTGCATATATATAGTATACACACATATATACACACAGTAGTACAGTGTGTTCCCAGGATGAGTGATGGCAATTCCTTTCCAAAGCAGCATTGTAAGGCAAGGCGATATAACGTGTTGGATCTCTTGACAAGGAATGGAGGCAGCAGTACACAGCTATAGTTAGCTGACGGCTCTGTATACCAGTATGTTCCCTCTGTGCGACGATGACACGTTTGTCGGGCCCTGCAAAGAAAAGCCTATGATTAAAAAGGGCGGCCTTTGTAAATGTGTAAATCAAACCAGGGTGTTAAGTCTAGAAATCTCATCAGAGATGACTTCTCTCTGAGCTACATTAACACCGTATCTCTGTCTGTCAGTGATGAGGAATTGTGCCTGTCAAGTATGACGGGGGTTCCATTAGTGACGGAGTCCGGCCTGAGACGAGGGAGGCAGACAGACAGACAGAGAGCTGTATTGCGGAGGACAAGATGATAACAAGGTCCTCAAAGTTGTGAGGGATGGTGTCTTTGCATCTCACTCTGTGGACGTCTGATGAGAAGTGGGCGGGCGGGGGGTAAAGAGAGGGTGAAGGTACAAAGAATGAGAGGAGAGAAGGAATGGAGTAAGGAAGAGGAAAAGGGACAGGAGAGATAAGGGAGATAAATAGAGGAAGGAACATTGAGCCGGGAGAGAGAGGAAGCAATCATGGGACGTGAATAGGAGAATACGAGAACAAAAGCACTCGCTAGTGAAGAGAGTGAACGGGCCCTGAGAGAGAGAGAAAGAAAGAAAGAGAGAGAGAGAGAGAGAGAGAGAGAGGAGAGAGAGAGAGAGAGAGAGAGAGAGAGAGAGAGAGAGAGAGAGAGAGAGAGAGAGAGAGAGAGAGAGAGAGAGAGAGAGAGAGAGAGAGAGAGAGAGAGAGAGAGAGAGAGAGAGAGAGAGAGAGAGAGAGAGAGAGAGAGAGAGAGAGAGAGAGAGAGAGAGAGAGAGAGAGAGAGAGAGAGAGAGAGGGACAGAGGACAAGTGCAACCAGGTCTGGGAGACTGGCAAGTGTATCCGGGGGCTTTACTGATCTCTCATCCCTGAGATCATCCTCAACTCACTATAAATCACCTCGCTGAGGCACCCGTACACAACAAGAAATGCAGAGTTGATATAAAAAGGAGCTGTTTACACAGTGACTTTCATTCAAATTACTGTGCCATGCAAACACGCATTACAAGACAATGAACAATGTAATTATGTCATTCACATTTTGACATTCACAAGAAAGAGGACACACACTGTGCATCTAAGTGTGTGGATATTCTGCCGGAAGCTCTTTTATTTGCGACATAACAAAGGTGGGATTGCATAATTGGCAGTATACGGATACATTACAACCATGGCATCCAGGGGCAATTATACAGTTTGTGTGTTTGTTGTTTATGAAGAGAGTTGTTTCATTGAGCTGCAATTAACACAACACAAGGGATTCAGTGTGTACCTTTACTTTTGATTGATTGATTGATTGATTGAAACTTTATTAACAGATTGCAGAATGGGTACAGTACAGTACAGCTCAATACACACAATTGTTAAGGGGATGCAGACCAGAGAAATACTTTTGTCTTGTTTACATCAGGGTCCCCCATTTTCGGGAGGATGCGACCCTGCTGCGCCGCCCCTGTGCCTCAAATAGATCCGCTATCAGCTCTATCTTTAATCTTTCAAAATGTTCAGTTGCTATCGCATGCACATATCTGTGTTTCACTACACATATGAGTGTAAGCCTACTAGGGGTGTAACGATTCGACCTCACAACGATTCGATTCGATTACGATTCTTCAGGCAACGATTCAATGCATCATGAAATCTCTTCATTTGACCACGATTCGATTCGATTCGATAAATTTTCTATAAATGTTAGATTAATTTTCTATCAGTTAATTCCCCAAAAAATTTTGAATACACAAATGTGGCTGGGGGAACTGATTTACTCAGCATGAATGGACTATAGGTAAATAAAAACAATATACACAAAAAAATACATTAAAAAAAATATATATATATTTTTGTTTTATTCATTTAGATTATAACATATTCAAATTAGTGCTGTCAGGCGATTTTTTTTATCTAATTAATTACAGGATTTGTAATTAATTAATCTAATTAATCGCATTTTAATCGCATAACCATTTTATGCCTGATATTCTATATTCTATAATCATATTTCAAATTGCATGTGTCGGGATGGCAGAATTCAGTACTTCAAAACCTTCTGTTTAATCATCTTCCATTAATTTGCTTAGATTTTTCAGGTCTGGTCAATAGTGTTATTCACAGTCAAAGATAAAAAAAAAATTTTTATTGATATTCTCATTTGGTTCATCAAGTCAAGTCAAGTCAAGAGTTTTAATTGTCACGGCATAAAAGTATACAATGAAATGCGGGTGGTCTTGCCCGCAACGATGTGCAATACAGTGGTACAACATATAATAGAATCCAATAAAAAAAAAAACATTGTGCAATAAACAGGTAACAGGTAACATGGTGTGACATCTCGGTATCTGTACATAGTTATTTACAGAGCATATAGGACATGCTAGGTAGCTTTGGTAGTGCAATACACTGTTCCTGTTATACTAATTTAAAGTGGCCTTTCCTTTTGGCCATAAGTGTGCGTGTGTGCGGCATGAGTGTGTGCCCGCTCATGTTAAAGTGTTAAGTGGCTGCTAGTGTGTGAGCGTGCACAGCGTGCGTGTCGTGTGTGTGCTCATGTGTGCTTATGTGTGGATAGTTCAGTGTTCTGTGGTACTCAATGTTCATTGTTCAAGACTCTGATGGCCTGGGGGAAGAAGCTGAGCCTAAGCCTCTCTGTCCTAGTAGCTGGGGTTCGCAGGCGTCTGCCTGACCTCAGCAGCTGAAACAGGCTGTTATTGGGGTGGTGGGGGTCTTTCATTATCCTGCAGGCTCTGGATTTGCACCTCTTGTTGTATAGAACCTGCAGGGGAGGTAGTGCAATACCCGTGGTGCACTCGGCTGAGCGCACCACTCTCTGTAGGGCCTTCTTGTCCTGTGCCGTGCTGTTTCCATACCAGGCAGAAATGTTTCCGGTCAAGATGCTCTCTACAGCTCCTGAGTAGAAGGACTGGAGTATCTTCCACGATACTCTGAACGTCCTTAACTGTCTCAGGTGGTAGAGGCGCTGTTTCGCCTTCTTTACTACTGTGTCTATGTGTGTTGACCATGTCAGATCCTCTGAGATGTGGACCCCCAGGTACTTAAAGCTGCTCACCCTGTCCACGGTAGCCCCGTTAATCATCAGTGGTGTGTGTGTCTCCTGATGTCCTCTCATATAATCATTACAATTTACTCAAGCCTAGTAACAGACACAGTATTTCTGACACTGGGAATACATTCCCTGAGATCCATAGATGTCCCCAGAATCAGATACCAAGAACATGCAAATGGACCATATAAAAAATGTCTGTATTCTTTTTTGTATTTTATTTTTTTATTATTTTTTTAAACAAACATATAAACAAACATGACAACACACGATAAGATATACAAGCATTAATTGTCAGGGCACATCCAATGAGATCACCTTTTAGTTAGTTGTCTTATATAAGATATACCCATAATACCTGTTATCTAAAAAAAAAAAAACCTACACACATATGCTCAGCTCGAACCCCCCCCTCCCGGACCCCACCTTGAGAAGTACCTCCACTATCCCTCGCACCTAACCAGACACTACCATTATAAGCTAGCTTTTATTCTCTCCACCACTTCTAACCACATTGACATTTTGGATTCATTGAGACCCAGAATTCTTGCTGTAGATATTTCATGGTAAATTACATCTAGATATGTAAGAAACCAAACTTTACGGCAAATTTTTTCCGGTTGAAATCAGCGTGATGCGATCAGCTTTTTGGCTACTGTGATACCCGATAAAACCAATCTCTTTAGCTGTGGATTCACTGCAAACTCAAAAACATCATTCAACAGCAATACCGAGGGGTGTACAGGTATATTCCAAGATACGAGTTTTGATATTTGTTGGGTCACATCTTTCCAGAATGCCTTAACTGGTGAGCAGTCCCAATACATGTGCATAAATGTCCCTTCGTCCCCATTTGTACATTGGGTGCATTTGGAATCTTGTTTGAGCCCCATTCGGCACAGTCTTATATGAGTCAAGTATGTCCTGTGAATATAGTTAAGATTGATTTGTTGATGATCCGGGTTCCTTGATGTAAGTCGGACATTTGCCCAGGCTCCTTGCCAATCAAAGTCCTTTTCCAGGTCTGGTATATCCCTCCTCCAGACAGAGTCAAGTTGGAGGGTTTCATACGAGGACGTTAGTAATTGATGATAAAATTCTGAAACAAAACCTCTCGATGTCTCTCTTGAGTAGAAGAATTTGTGGTATCTGTGGTGTTCAATTGGTCTGTCTAATGGAACACCGTGAGACTTCAAACATAGCTCTAACTGTTTGTGAAAAAGCCATGTGGACTTGGTGAGATTAAATTTTTTGCGTATTTCTTTATCACTACAAAAACCCTGTTTGTTAAAAACATCCCCTAATGAGTGTATGCCTTGCTCTTCCCATATAGGGAATCTTATAGGTCGTTTTCCAATTAAGAGAGCATTGTTATTGAATAAGGGAGTATGATTGTGCCATTCTTGTGGGTTAGGATTTTTTTTTTGTGATTCACGCCATATCCGGATCGCATGAGTAATTATGGGGCCAAATTTTCGTTCACAGTGCTTGATTGGTAGTTTAGTGTATGCTATGTCCTTCAGTCTATGTGGGGCTACTATGTTTTCTTCTATTTTCCTCCAAGATGCTAATGCTTGGGAGTCAAACCATGTTGTCAATGGACTTAATGAGTACGCCTTAAAATATAGGAAAAAATCTGGAAATGCCATGCCACCATCTGCTTTATTTCTCTGTGCGGTGGATCTTTTTATACGTGGTGGTCTGTTATTCCAAAAAAATTTGTATGTGGAGGAGTGTAATCTTTTCCAGTAACCCTCTGGAGGGGGTAACGGTAGCATTGAACAGAAGAAGTTGATTTTAGGTAGTACATCCATCTTAACTATTGATATCCGTGCTTGTACTGTGTTTTTAAGTTTTGCCCATCTATCAAGGTCGTCTTTGATTTTATTTTGGATTTTTGTGTAGTTGTGCTTCACCGTTTGTCTTATGGTAGGGAATATTTCCACTCCCAAGCATCTGAAATGTTTTACCATCGGTATCTGTCCTGGGAGGGTTGTATCTTTTTTTGCAGGGGTGTTAAGTGGAAGGAAAGCCGACTTCGGCCAATTTATCTTAAATCCCGATAAATCACCAAAGTCCTCAATCAACTTGAGCAGATGAGGCAATGTGGTGTTGGGGTTTTTCATGAACAATATTACATCGTCCGCATATAAACACATTTTTTGTTGTGTGCCCTTGATTACTATAGGTTCTATGGATTGGGATTGTCTTATATATTGTGCTAAAGGCTCTAATGATAGATTGAACAGTCCGGGACTAAGAGGACAACCCTGTCTGGCAGAGCGTGATACCGGAAATATTTCAGAGATGATTGTGCCTGTTGTAATCATGGCCGATGGGTCTTTGTATAATACTTTAATCATATCGATGAATCCTTTTCCTAACCCCATCCTTTCTAGCACTGCCCACAGATACGACCATTCCAGCCTGTCAAAGGCCTTCATAGCATCCAAGGACAGCATCGCCTTAGGTATGGTGTCCTCCTTGTCGGCATCAAGTACGTGCAGTATACGTCTTATGTTCTCAGTGATCAGGCGGCCTCCTATGAAGCCAGTTTGGTCCGGGTGAACTAAAGACGTCATATGCTTTTGTAATCTGATGGCTAATACCTTAGAGTACAGTTTGATATCTGTTCCGAGGAGGCTTAAAGGTCTATAACTACCGCACTCGTTGGGGTCTTTGTCTTTTTTAAGGAGGACTGTTATATTGTCAATTTTATGGAAGTTCCCCTCCTTGACTGAGTATAAGATCATATTTAGTAATAAGGGGCCAATTATGTCCCAACAAGAAAGGTAAATTTCTGATGGGAAACCGTCTCTTCCTGGAGCCTTACCACTTTTCATTGCGGTTATGGCCTTCTTGAGTTCCTCTAGTGTGATCGGTATTTCTAACTGTTTAGCGTCATCCTCTGAAAGTTTAGGGAGAATAATTTGATTAAGAAATGTGTCCATTTTGTTTTGATCGAAGGTCATTTCTGATTTATATAAGTCGGAGTAGAATACTTTGAATGTATCGTTTATTTTTACAGGATCTGTTACAAGTACTTGTTGTGCTCTAATGGTAGTTATATCTGCAAATGTTGCATTAATTCTTAATCGCATGGCTAATAGGTGGCTGGGTTTGGAACCATGGGAGTACTGCTGTTGTCTTGTGCTGCGTATTTGTATTTCCGATTGTTGTCTGGACAACAGCAGAGAGGGTAGGATCTTTTAACTGAATAATACTGTGTACATCATTTTGAAGTGTGTGACTAAATTGTGTTGTGGAAATTGTTTGTAATTAGTTTCACCCAGCTGACAGAAACTGGAGGTGTGGCCTTTGTGCATGTAGTTAAGTGGGCACTTGTGACAGTTTTTCTGCTTAAATACCAGCTTTTTCTCTGTTGGATTCATTCTGAGGACAACAGCAGAGAGGGTAGGATCTTTTAACTGAATAATACTGTGTACATCATTTTGAAGTGTGTGACTAAATTGTGTTGTGGAAATTGTTTGTAATTAGTTTCACCCAGCTGACAGAAACTGGAGGTGTGGCCTTTGTGCATGTAGTTAAGTGGGCACTTGTGACAGTTTTTCTGCTTAAATACCAGCTTTTTCTCTGTTGGATTCATTCTGAGGACAACAGCAGAGAGGGTAGGATATTTTAACTGAATAATACTGTGTACATCATTTTGAAGTGTGTGACTAAATTGTGTTGTGGAAATTGTTTGTAATTAGTTTCACCCAGCTGACAGAAACTGGAGGTGTGGCCTTTGTGCATGTAGTTAAGTGGGCACTTGTGACAGTTTTTCTGCTTAAATACCAGCTTTTTCTCTGTTGGATTCATTCTGAGGACAACAGCAGAGAGGGTAGGATCTTTTAACTGAATAATACTGTGTACATCATTTTGAAGTGTGTGACTAAATTGTGTTGTGGAAATTGTTTGTAATTAGTTTCACCCAGCTGACAGAAACTGGAGGTGTGGCCTTTGTGCATGTAGTTAAGTGGGCACTTGTGACAGTTTTTCTGCTTAAATACCAGCTTTTTCTCTGTTGGATTCATTCTGAGGACAACAGCAGAGAGGGTAGGATCTTTTAACTGAATAATACTGTGTACATCATTTTGAAGTGTGTGACTAAATTGTGTTGTGGAAATTGTTTGTAATTAGTTTCACCCAGCTGACAGAAACTGGAGGTGTGGCCTTTGTGCATGTAGTTAAGTGGGCACTTGTGACAGTTTTTCTGCTTAAATACCAGCTTTTCTCTGTTGGATTCATTCTGAGGACAACAGCAGAGAGGGTAGGATCTTTTAACTGAATAATACTGTGTACATCATTTTGAAGTGTGTGACTAAATTGTGTTGTGGAAATTGTTTGTAATTAGTTTCACCCAGCTGACAGAAACTGGAGGTGTGGCCTTTTGCTGCAGGTGTCACTCATCAGTAATTAGTGATAGTGATTTAAAGACTTGCTGGCTTAGCGTCAGCGAAGCGTCGAGAAACGAAGAGGGACAAAGAGGAGGAGTTTTCCTGGAGTTCTCAGCAGAGGGATCCACCGATCCACCCAGTGCTAAGTACACCATAATCCCATATTTCCCTCCCACTCTGCTATTTCCCTACTATCTCGCTTCCTCCCTACCCCCTTCAACCTCCTCCTACCACTCTTGACACCACAATGTGCCTCATACCTATATCCACAATCTGCTCCTCAAGAACAGAATCAACCCATCCACGCCAGTTTGCTAGCAACCCGGCTAATCTCTTCTACCCTCCTACAGCCACTAATACACCTGTCACAGTACAGGGAGGCTTATGGAATTGTCAATCAGCAGTCAAGAAAGCTGACTTCATTACTGCCTACGCCCATAGTCTAAATCTGCAGCTCCTGGCTCTAACTGAGACCTGGATAACCCCCAATAACTCGTCAACACCTGCAGCATTATCTACAAACTATAACTTCACTCACACACCTCGACCCTCCAGACGGGGTGGAGGCACTGGCCTCATGACATCTCCTTCATGGGCTACAAACCTAACGCAACTCCCAGAACTGTCACTCTCCTCCCTCGAATATCATGCAGTATCTGTCTCTAATCCTTTCAATCTCACCATTGTTACACTCTATCGCCCTCCAGGTCCCCTCGATCACTTCACAGATGAGCTGGACATGCTTCTAAGCTCCTTACCGGAAGATGGTACCCCGCTCCTTCTATTGGGCGACTTCAACCTGCCTGACTCATCTCAGTCGGTCCCAGTGGTCTCCCTCCTACAACAATTTGACCTGACTCCCACTGCCATGCCTCCCACCCACAAAGCAGGCAACTCCTTGGAT
Source organism: Notolepis coatsorum (assembly GCF_963971535.1). Lineage (NCBI taxonomy): Eukaryota > Metazoa > Chordata > Actinopteri > Aulopiformes > Paralepididae > Notolepis > Notolepis coatsorum. The sequence continues at coordinate 112,145,433 of NC_140169.1, read as the reverse complement.
CTCATATTTTCCCATAACTCCAGCATCATTAACACCACGGTAACTCCCCTACATGTATCTGACCATTCCTTCATATCCTTCTCACTAACTCTCATGCTTAACCGAAAAGTCTTCACCCCAACTCAAACCGTCTCACTCAGACGCAACCTGCCCTCCCTATCCCCCTCCACCCTCTCCTCTGACATAATATCCGCTCTACCTTTGAGTGACACCTTCTCTGCTCTCCCCACAGAGATGGCAACCTCCACCCTCCTCTCAGCCCTTGCAACCTCCTTCGACAAGCTCTGTCCCCTCGTTGAGAAACCTGCCCGCCGTTCCCCACCCAGTCCATGGCTGACGGATGCAGTGAGAGAACAAAGACAGGTCCTGAGAGCGGCTGAGAGGAAGTGTAGAAAGTCACGCCTCACTGCTGACATCGACACATATCACAACCTCTTGTTAACATTCTCCAAAACCATTACTAATGCCAAAGCTTCTTTCTTTCACCATAGGATCGAGGCCTCTGCCAAGAATCTTCGCAAACTGCATGCTACCATGTCCTCCCTCCTCACTCCCCCCCCACCTCCTCCTCCCTCATCTTTTTCTGCCGAAGACTTTGCGATCTTCTTTGAGGAAAAAGTGGAGAACATCCGCAGCTCCTTCTCCCAACCCCCACCCATTCCAAACGCTGAATCGAGAACCTCATCCTTCACTCTGTCATCTTTCTCTCCCATTACAGAAGCCGAGACCCTGACACTGGTAACGTCGAACCGTCCGACTACATGCCAGCTGGACCAGCTACCCTCCCCACTCCTCCAGACAATAGCACCGGACATCCTCCCATTCCTAACTGCAACCATCAACTCCTCACTCAACTCGGGGGTGGTCCCCACCTCCCTAAAACAAGCCAGAGTCACGCCCCTCATAAAAAAACCAACCCTGAACCCCACCGTCATAGCCAACTATCGCCCTGTCTCTCTTCTCTCCTTCCTTTCTAAAACACTTGAACGTGCTGTATCCAACCAACTTACTGCTTATCTCTTACAGAATGACCTCCTAGACCCCAATCAGTCTGGCTTCCGGACTGGCCACTCCACAGAAACGGCCCTCATTGCGGTCACAGAGGCACTTCACTTAGCAAAAGCGAAAGGCCTCTCCTCTGTCCTGATTCTCCTAGAACTATCTGCAGCCTTCGACACAGTCAACCATCAGATCCTCCTCGCGGCCCTCGCAGGAATGGGAGTGGCTGGATCTGCGCTGACATGGCTGACATCATACCTCAATGACCGCTCCTACCAAGTGTCATGGAGAGGGACTCTGTCGGCCACCCGCCCCCTCCGGACGGGTGTCCCCCAGGGCTCGGTCCTAGGACCCCTTCTCTTCTCCCTCTACACTAAATCACTGGGTAACATTATCACGTCTCATGGCTTCTCATATCATTGTTATGCCGATGATACTCAACTCTTCCTCTCCTTCCCTCCCTCAGATATCCACGTCTCTGAGCGGATCTCGGCCTGTCTGTCCGACATCTCCGCCTGGATGACGACCAACCACCTCAAACTGAACCTAAGCAAAACAGAATTGCTCCACCTGCCGGCCAAATCCTCCCCCCTGACCGACCTCTCCATCACAGTCGAGAATGCAGCTGTGACCGCGTCGCCGACCGCCAAGAACCTTGGTGTTGTCCTCGACGACCAGTTGAACTTCTCTGCTCACATCGCAGTGACAACCAGAACCTGCAGATTCCTCCTGAGCAACGTCAGAAGGATACGCCCCTTCCTGACAAAAGAAGCCACCCAACTCCTCGTCCAATCAACAGTCATCTCCCGCCTCGACTACTGCAACGCACTGCTAGCTGGCCTCCCGGCCACTGCCACCAAGCCTCTTCAACTCATTCAAAATGCAGCGGCCCGCCTGATCTCCATGATCAAGACGCTAGACAAGTGCTACCTAATACTTTTCAAATGTTGCATTGTATGCTCTAGGGCTGTCTTAAATACTTCGAAGCTTCGTTCGATGGCACAAGCTTCGAACATAAAAAAAAAGAAATTGAAGTAAAAAAATTTTTTTTGCCTCCAAAATCTTGCGCCTCCATTCCAATGAAACGAAAGTAAGCGGTGCCTCGACTCCACCTCTCTACAACAAGCACGTGGAGATTATCTGTGTTGAAAACAACAAGGACATGTGCAGCAGACATGTCGACGAAGAAGTCATCAGACGTGTGGTTACACTTTAAAATATGCAAAGACAATGCCCTTTAAGCCGAGTGCCAGATATGCCAGAAGAAAATGGCATATCACAACTCTACAACAACTTTGTCAAATCACCTAAAAACGTAAGTATCGTTGTACACGACGGCGACGCCACACAAAACATTAATAAGGCTATGCCTATGCTGCTATGACTAATGTGTTACCAAGTTGGCTAATTTAATTGTAATCATCTGCTTTTGTAGGTGCATGAATTGAATTGAAAATGGGGGACCCTGATGTAAACAAGACGAAAGTCTTTCTCTGGTCTGCATCCCCTTAACAATTGTATGTATTGAGCTGTACTGTACTGTACCCATTCTGCAATCTGTTAATAAAGTTTTCAATCAATCAATCAATCAATCAATCAATCAATCAATCAATCAATCATTGTCTGATATAATTATAAATGATAAATTAAATATAATATAATTGTTTGCTTGATAGACGAAGGTTGCAACATAATTATATAATGTCATGTCGTTGGCTGTGAGATCAGCCCCACTGCACCTAGGCAGCGCAGCCGAGTGAAACCTTGTTGGCTGCGTCACAGTCACGAAAGGGGCTACTTAATTAATTAATCCAATCCACTTTATTTATAGAGCACATTTAAAAACAACAAAGTTTACCAAACAAGCTGTACAAGTACCACAACATAAGATTACAAAAAATTTAAATAAATTAAAAAAAAATATTATAATAATTTTTTTTTTTTTTTTTCTCTCGAAGCTTCGAATTAAAATCTAAGCTCGGGTGGTTGCGGTACGAAATCTGAATGATCTGGAGCAATACAAGTGACAATGCCTAAATATATTTTTTTGGGACCGATGACTTGGATTTCATTCATGCTGTTTACCTTATTGACTGAGTTTTTTTCTGGTAGGCCTGTATGGCCAAGATGTTTTCTGTCTGGACATGTGGAAGATATGTTTCTTTTATGTTTTTTTTTGTTCTTTGTTTTTTTTGGCTTTTTCATTTTCAACTTTATGGCATTCTTTGGTTGGCATAGAACCTATGGTCTGAAAGAGATATCATGGATTATTTTTTATCTATACTGTCTATTGGGATTCCATTTTCTTTTTTTGGACTGGGATTCTGTTTCCTACCGCATGTTGAATGCATGGATACTGCAGACTGAAAGAGAGAACTTGAATTACTTTTTGCTCGACTATGGACATGGACTATTGTTTTCAATTTTGGATCTGGGTGTGTATATGTTTTCCACGGACAGTTATGGCATGGACTACTTTTGTGGAGAGGCATTGTGGACAACTACAGCATGGACTATGGAGATGTGTCTTGGGCAGCCAAGGGCTCATGTTGGCCAGCTGTATGGTATGGTCAACTTGGGTGGAATTGTATTTGGAGATACATACATGGGTGACTTTAAAGAAGTAGGCTCACTGGAGCCCGGAAATCAAGTACATAACCACAATGTCGGATACGGAAGAAATATATGATTTTGAATATGATGTTGATCCTGAGACTCATGTGTTTAATGCAATTAATAATACCTGTAAATATTATACAGATGAACAGCTTAATGACATTGTTAAACCAGAAAATAGGTTTTCGTTGATACACCTAAATTGTAGAAGCCTTTATGCGAATTTCACCAAGATTAATGAATACTTAAAAACATTTAATAATAGATTTTCAGTTATAGCATTATCTGAAACGTGGTTAAAGCAGGAGAATTGTGCTGATTTTCACTTGGAGGGTTATGAGCTGTATCACCTGGATAGAAACAACAAAAGGGGAGGGGGCGTGGCCCTGTATGTGGACAGTGACTTGAAATGTAAACAAGTGCAAAGTATAGTAATCGATGACTTAATGGAAGGTATAACTGTGGAAATTGAAATGGATAAGGTGAAGAATATTGTTGTTACTTGTGTATACAGAACACCAGGGTCAAGCATAGAATCATTTAAAGACAGTTTGGAAGAGTTATTGAATGGGTTAAATGAGAGCAAAACATGTCTGATTTGTGGAGACTTTAACATTGATCTCTTAAAGCAATCTAATCACTGCACGTCAGATTTTGTGGATACTCTATATGGCAGAGGGTTCTACCCACTGATCACAAAACCCAGTAGAGTAACCTCAACTTGTGCTACATTAATTGACAATATTTTTATAAACACTTTGGAGAACAATATTAAAAGCGGACTTGTGATAAATGATATTAGTGACCACTTACCTATATTTGTAATATATGACTGTCAAATTAAGACAAAGAAGGAAGAAAACTCCCTTAGATACACAAGGGTAAGAACTGATGACACAATAGCCAAGTTCAGGAATGATCTGGTTAATGAGGAGTGGAAAGGGGTTTATGTGGAAGAAGTAAATGCTGCATATGAGGCATTTTTGGACATTTACTTGTCGCTGTATGAAGAACACTGTCCAATGGTAGTACGGAAGCAAAAATGTAATTATAAAATAAAACCCTGGATGACAAAGGGCTTACAAAATGCAAGTAAAAAGAAAAACAAACTCTATAGAGATTTTATCAAATTAAGAACAAAAAAGGCTGAAAATCAATATAAAGCTTACAAAAATAAATTAACTACTATAATTAGAAATGCAAAGAAAGAACACTATAATAATGTCTTAAAGGAAAATATAAATAATATCAAAGAAACTTGGAAGATTTTACGAAATGTCATTGGAAGCAAAGCTGTATCTGCAGATTTACCCAATTACTTCATTAATGACAACAATACGGTTATTAAAAACGTGAATGAAGTGGTCAATGAATTTAATTCATTTTTTGTAAATGTAGGCCCAAACCTTGCTAAGAATATCCAAAGTCATAATGAAGGGAAAGCAAATAAAGACTGGACAGGGGAAAGTAAAGTGTTGCAGTCTATGTTTCTAGGACATGTGAGTGAAAGACAAATTATAGAAATAGCATTAAATTCAAAAAATAAGACATCAACTGACAGTGATGGAATTGACATGATAATTGTGAAGAAGACCATTGATTGTATAATTAACCCCCTGTGTCATATTTTTAATCTTTCCTTTCAAACAGGCACCTTTCCAGACAGAATGAAAATAGCAAAGGTTATTCCTCTATTTAAATCTGGGGACAAACACAGCTTTACCAACTACAGACCAGTGTCTTTGCTTTCACAATTTTCCAAGATTCTTGAAAAAGTGTTTGCTCATAAATTAGATAGTTTTATTGAAAAGAATAACCTGCTGAGTGAGAGTCAGTATGGATTCAGGGCAAATCGATCAACAGCCTTAGCCTTAATGAATATATATGAAGAAATAACCACAGCAGTAGATGAGAGGAATTACACAATAGGGGTGTTTATTGACTTAAAAAAAGCATTTGATACGATAGATCATCACATTTTAATTTCTAAATTACAAACATACGGTGTGAGAGGGGTGGCGATGAACTGGTTAAGTAGCTATCTTGAAAATAGACAACAATATGTACAACTCTCTGGTTACACATCTGAATGTATGAATATTGAATGTGGTGTCCCTCAAGGTTCGGTCCTGGGGCCCAAACTTTTTATTTTATATATTAATGATATATGCGAAGTGTCAAACATATTGAAATTTGTTTTATTTGCTGACGATACAAATTTCTTCAGTTCAGGAAAATACCTTAAAAAATTAGCAGATGATATTGTAAATGAAATGTGTAAACTTAAGATATGGTTTGATAACAATAAGCTATCCCTAAATTTGGAAAAAACGAAATTTATGATATTTACTAATCGAAAGAAGGACAATGTGGCATTATGTATTGACGGAGTTAATATTGAAAGAGTATCCGAGTTAAAATTTTTGGGTGTTATGTTGGATGAGAAATTGACATGGAAGCCACATATAATGTACATAAAAAATAAGGTAGCCAAGAGTGTTTTTGTTTTGAACAAGGCAAAGAATGTGCTTGATTATAATTCTATGCGAATATTATATTGTTCACTCATCCTACCATATTTGAGTTACTGTGTGGAAGTGTGGGGTAACACGTATGAAAGCAACATAAAGCCATTATTTATATTACAGAAGAGAGCAGTAAGAATAGTTCACAATGTAGATTCAAGAGAACATACCAACGAATTATTTATTAAATCCAGACTATTGAAACTTAAAGAGTTAGCAGAAATACAGACTTTATTAGTTTTGTTTAGAGCAAAATGCAGAGTATTACCAGCAAATATACAGAGGTTGTTCGTTCCCTGTCCAGATGACAGCAGAAGGAAATTAAATTTTAAACACCAATTTGCACGAACAACCTTAAAACAAAGGTGCACCTCAGTTATAGGTATCAAACTATGGAACTCTTTGCAGAACGATGAAAAGAGTTCCAATAATATATTTCACTTCAAAAGGTTGTGCAAAGAAAAGATACATAGACAGTATAGCACAGTTTAGTATAATATTGCAGTTTAGCGTGTCAGGACGTAGCATAGAGTTGTAGTGTAGGCCAGTATGAGTATAGTAATATAGTATATAGCAGCGTAACATAGAATAATAATATATTAAAATATTGTATAATACTGTACCAATATGGTGTAGAATAAATAGTATGATTTAGTTATATTATAATAAAATAGAAATTAGATAGTATATAGAAGTATAATACATTATATAAGTGTGTGTGTGTGGGGGTGTGTGTGTGTAAATGAATTAACCTAAATATGTAGTTTGACTGATAGATAGACAAAATGGGTTTATTTATGTTGATTTAATTTGGTTGTGTTGATGTTAAATTTTTATTTATTTTTTGCAAAATGGGTATATTCTGTTTGGTTTTACACAATATGTCTATCGGTGTGTTGTACGTGTGTAGGGGCAGGTATATATAAGATTTTTTCTTCTTCCTGTTCCTTTCGGCCATGGTATTTTTTGTGAATTATGTGAATATGTACTGTTGGACTGTGGTGATTCCATGTACGGATAAATAAAATGATGATGATGATGATGATGAACATTCTATTTTATGTTAAAACCATAATTGAACATTCTAAAGCCCTAAGCAAACATACTATTTCACTCTGAACCTTCTAAAGCCATAATCGAACATGCATTACTGATGAAGCAATCACACCTAAGTTTATTCATACATTTTACATTCTAGTTTTTTTTATGTTCAGCAGCATTTAAGTGAATCACTTTGATTAAGTGTTCTAAAATAAGAGAGGAAAAGAGACTAGTTATTTTGTATTACAATAGACTTTTAAGTTTAAGTCAAGCACTTTGTTATAAGTTAAGATATAAGTTATGTTAAGTCAAGCACATTGATATATGTTATGTTGTCCGTTTAAGAAAGTGCAATAAATGTTTTTATAAAATTAAAATTAAAAATAATCGTGAGAGAATCGTGATCTCAATTCTTAGGGAGGAAAATCGTGATTCACATTTTAGCAAGAATCGCCCAACTGTTCGCCTGTTTTATTGCAACACTACTATCACCGACATCTAAGAAGGGAGATCCCCCCTTGAATGGCCCTTCTAAGGTTCCTCTCCTCCACATTGCCTGTGGTGCATTTTCTTCCTATTGCTAGGTTTTAGTGAGTTTTTCCTTACCTTCGCGTGGGGTATGTCTGGGAGTGTTGCAATTATTTATTTTGCATTTATTTTTTTTGACTTTATGGTGTTCTTGTTTTGTTCTTGACTTATTGTGATGTTTCTTCTTGACTTGTTTAAAGAAGACGTGTCCGGCCCATGGGGACATTAACGTGTGTTGTCGGGCCTTACAAATAAATTTGATTTGATTTTGATTTGATTTTATCTGGGCATTTCTACTTTTAAGTAAAATAACTAGGTACGTCTTCCACCCCAGGTCTTCTTCCTACCAATATGGTGCACTGCCATTAATTTAGATTTTGGGTGGTGAATGTTTTATTGAGCCTGTGACTCACCTTCAAAGCAATAATTTGGAACCTTGTTTGCGATCAAATGATGGTAGAGTTGTTCCGATACCGATACCAGTATCGGAAATGCCTCCGATACTGCCTAAAATGCTGGTATCGGTATCGGCGAGTACCCTCTAATTCTGCGCTCCGATACCATATGACGTAATTTATAAACAACACGTGCGGTATCCTCCTACTGAGAGTGAGCATTATAAAACAAACGTGTTTTAATCGACCGTGAATTAAAGTGTCAATGCTGTTTGTCATTTTAACAGCAGATACTTTCTTAAATGCCATCGTCCCGAGAGAGAGGTGTGACGGGGAGCTCTGATGTATTCGCTTGCTAACCGAAGCTTAATGTTACCTTGGCTAAAGTTGGGACTATTCATAATCCAGCAATAATGGCTGCAGACCTGCAAGCAATGTACAGCAAGTTTGCAAAGGAGTATTCCAAGGTAAATCACTTTTTCACCAGTAACGTTATATTGTCTTGTTTCCATCTAACGCTAGCTCACGTTAACCTAGCTCACGCTAACGTCGTCACTGATCGACCTCTCGCACGCAATTAATGACATGTTGTGGACAGCCATACCGGTGACAATGTTTAGCTTTTAGTGCCAAATGATAAGAGTCTGAGGCGGAGTCTCAAAAGAGAATGTTGAATATTTATTGTGCATTAAAAATCACAACAGAGCCTCTGCTACTACAGTAGCTAACCTAAACGGAGCCGACTGGATAGGAAGTGCAAGAACGTGTAACCTCCGTGCGGAATCAATGTCACAACAACCTTTCCGTGGGTGAACTCATTGAGCATACATTAATACTAATCTATACAATCACCTGTTGTTGAATAAATACCATTACTTTATAGTTATTACTAAAAAAAACAGTATATATAAAACGGTAGCTGTAAATTTTTTTTTTTTTTTAAATAAGTTTTATAATTTATATAATAAATTTTTATTTATTTAAATGTATGCACTGGTATCGGATCAGTATCGGTATCGGCCGATACCCAAAGCTTAGGTATCGGAATCGGGAAGGAAAAAAAATGGTATCGGAACATCTCTAAATGATGGTACAATCTTGTCACAGAGAGTGTGGAGTTGACATGTCATGGGCGGATACTGGATTCTGAGTCTGGAAGAAGAAGGTCTGGAAGTCTTGTTGTGTGAAGAGCCACCACAGAAGATGCCATGACCGTCACAGGATAAAATGGAGATAAATGGAGAAAACTTATTTTTCTTTTACTTTAATGTCATCACAGCACCAGGAATTCATCACGACATGAAAGACAAGAGACCATCACATCACCATGATAAGTCAAATTGACTATTGATTTTCACCGGTAAGTTATCTGTTTATTTCTCAATGTGCCACTGTCAGACCCAATGGAGAGCTACTGTAGCTTGTGTATGTTCCATCCATGGGTCTGATGTGTCAGGCTATAGGCCAAACTATGTGTTTAGACAGACAGTCAGCAGTTATCTATTATGTGATTAATTATCACAAAGCATGTAATTAGATGGATTATTCTGATCGCTTGACAGCCCTAAGGGACGATAAGATAACATAGACCTTTATTCATCCCTGTGGGGAAATCCGGATGTCATTTCAAATATGTCTCATTGCGTTAATAAATAGTACATGTGATTCCCAAAGGTGAGACATTTACTTTCTGTAAGTGTTGAACACAATAAATAAGCATAGCAGCTCCCGGACACGGCCAACGAGGGGAAATTATGTTCCGTTTTAATCTAAATGTTTCATTTTTTCTTTGTTTACACCATTGCGCTCCTGGGGGGACACATTGTCCCTGCAGAGATGTGTTGCGCTTTTAAGATATTTTTAACTTAGTTGTACTTGTGTATCGCCCAATTAAAGATGTAATTAATTCAGCTGTGTTGTGCTTGTAGGGGAAATGTGAAAGATGTGAAGCATAAATAGTGAGGGTCCTGCTCCCTGTAGAAGATGTTGAAACGGAAAACACACAAAATAAAATATGTAGAAAGGTCAGACGTCTTTGATAGTGCTATCGGAAATCTAGAATTGCTTTGAAATTCAATGTGGTGTTTGTGCGTGTACCCAGTCCTGGTTGAGTTTCGTTTCAGCCCCCACATCATGTCCACAAAATGTAGGCCTATTTCTCCTGTTCCTGCAGACATTTGGAAAATGTAATTTCCTCTTCTTGAATGGGACAGGTCAGGGGGGTGGGGTGGCCGGGTCCTGTGTCTCAGTGTGAGGCACGTCTATGCCACAAGGACATGGGAAATCAGCCAATAGGTCAAGCTTCCTGTAATGCAGATGGAGGACAGCCTTCGAGGATTCAAGGCGACTGCTGTTGCTACAGTACGTATATCTGCTGAAGAATGATGATGATGATGACAATGAAGATTTGCACAAGAGCATATATGCTCATTAGCCATTTGTTCAATTGATCAGATCTGAATCTATACTATATTGACAAGGCTTGACAACAGAGGTTCAAAGATCACATTTATTGGCTATTCGTTTCTTTAAATTATATCGCTTTATCCATCGGGCATCCCGTTTCCAACTCTGTGTTGACAATGACATCCTGGTGTGACATCATCAACTACGGCAACTTAGGACGCTCAAACCTCAAACTCAAACCTATTACATCACGCTCTCACTCTCTCTCTACGTTGTCAAACATGTACACTAAAGTTAAGTTATGTTGGAGTTTTATTGTGTTTGAGTTGTTTGAGGGAAAGAAATCTCCTGTCCTGCTGTAGTTTTTATTTTCACTTTGTGCCGCTTGATTTTATTGTATTTCATGAAAAAAGTGTTTTTCAGAGATGGAAGTAACTTGAGAAGAGGTTTTGCATTTTTCTATTGCAGTTTTGCACAATACATTTTCTTAAAATACCTCTGTACTGTGTGAAATATGTCCTAGTAATACAAGAGTACAGTAATAGCTGCCATACCAGTGTTAACCCTTCAGAAGCATTTATATAGACATTTTAAGATACATTAATATACCGTGATATATACCGTTACCGTCTATGCTTCAAATTATACCATGATATAAATTTTAGACCATACCGTCCAGCCCTACTGGGTAGTGTAGAGGTCTACGCACTGGCGCGGCTGGGTAGTGTAGAGGTCTAAGCACTGGCACGGCTGGGTAGTGTAGAGGTCTAAGCACTGGAGCGGCTGGGTAGTGTAGTAGAGGTCTAAGCACAGGCGCGGCTGGGTAGTGTAGAGATCTAAGCACTGGAGCGGCTGGGTAGTGTAGTAGAGATCTAAGCACAGGCGCGGCTGGGTAGTGTAGAGATCTAAGCACTGGAGCGGCTGGGTAGTGTAGTAGAGATCTAAGCACAGGCGCGGCTGGGTAGTGTAGAGATCTAAGCACTGGAGCGGCTGGGTAGTGTAGAGGTCTAAGCACTGGAGCGGCTGGGTAGTGTAGTAGAGGTCTAAGCACTGGCACGGCTGGGTAGTGTAGAGGTCTAAGCACTGGAGCGGCTGGGTAGTGTAGTAGAGGTCTAAGCACAGGCGCGGCTGGGTAGTGTAGAGGTCTAAGCACTGGCGCGGCTGGGTAGTGTAGAGGTCTAAGCACTGGCGCGGCTGGGTAGTGTAGATGTCTAAGCACTGGAGTGTGGCTGGGTAGTGTAGAGGTCTAAGCACTGGAGTGGCTGGGTAGTGTAGAGGTCTAAGCACTGGAGTGGCTGGGTAGTGTAGAGGCCTACACTTGGTCAGTCGTCCCTACGAACACAATTGGCAGTATTCACAGGTGGAAAGCCAGTGGGAGTATGAGTCCTGGTCGCGTCTAGTTTTTTACCAACCCATTTCCAGTTCCGCGTTCGCGTTCTGCGATCTGATTGGCAAATGACGTTTCTGGTGCGATCTGATTGGCCACTGACGTTTCTGGTAATGTGACATGTGCGCCCAATGGCGTGACGCCTGTGTCTTTGTCCATTTCCGCCTCGAACAGCATGCAAACTACCTAACGCCTAGTTTATCACTGGTTAAGCTTAGGCGACTCTTTCGAAGTTGGTTAAGGTTAGAGTTTGGAATCAGGGCTGGTGTTCTATCGCCCTGCTCTAAGACAAACTCTAACCTTAACCAACTTCGAAAGAGTGCCTAAGCTTAACCGGTGAAAGAAACAAGCGTCACACGATTAGCCGCACATATCACACGACCAGAAACATCAGTGGCCAATCAGATCGCAGAACGCGAACTGGAAATGGTAAAAAACTAGACGTGTCCTGGTCGTTGCAACAGCAACTCCTACTGGTCAGTTGTGGCGCCTGTTCAGCAGGGAGGGGATCTGGGGGAGATAGCCTGAACCTCTGCGTGCCATACACTCTCCCAGTGAGACTCCTCTCTGTATCCGAGGAGGCATGTGGTAGTCTACACCCTCCCCAGACTGAAAGTAGGGTACAGCACCCTAACGACCAGGATGGGAATTGGCGTAACAACTAAATTGGAGTAATGGGAGCAAATGAGAAAGGTGAAGAAAAAATAAACTACATTTGAGTGTTTGTTATTGTAGTGTTGTTATTAAGCGATAAAAGGGATTTAATTTTCACATCTATTTGTGTCTTCCTCGTCTTTTTCCTCACAAAGTTGTTGCATATGGAGAGGGCAGTCTTCCATGACAGCAAGTACAGAAGACTAATTGAAATACCTTATTTTTTTCTTCCCATAACTAACTTGACATGTTGTGCGCCAGTAGGATAACTCATGCGATGAGAGGTTCATTAGAGCATGAAATTGAGCAATGTTACCTTACCCTGTGTAAAAAAAAAAGAGAAATAAAAAAAGGGGGGAGATAGAGAGTGATGGAGAAAGAGGGAGAGAGCTTTGGACTTGTCCAGTGTCCAAACCGAATCCCGGTTGGGAGCCCAGTTATGGCGAGCTTCTGTACAGTGTGTGTGTGTGTGTGTGTGTGTGTGTGTGTGTCTGTGTGTGTGTGTGTGTGTGTGTGTGTGTGTGTGCGTGTGCGTGCGTGCGTGCGTGCGTGCGTGTGTGTGTGAGCAACTTCTTCACTGTATAAAGATACATGAAAGCTTTTCTTGCCATTCTCTTCCTGTACTTGCTGCTATTCAAGTGGACTCAATGTGAGACCAACCACTTCTGAATGCACTTTTATCCATATAATATCTCCGATTAGCAAAATAATAATATATATTATAATAATAATAATAAACTGTATTTGTATAGCACCTTTCATACAGAAACTGCAGCTCAAAGTGCTTCACAACAGAAAAAGGACAGGCATAAAATGAGCACATAAAGTGAAGACATATAAAATCACAGTTTTTCACATTAGGATCTAACATCCCAACAGGCCACCTTGTTTATGGTTTGATTGAGTTTTAAATAGACAATAATAAAACGAGTAAGATAAAATAATAAAAAGAGTAAGATAAAATATACAGTAAAATAGTGCAATAGTGCAGTGCAATAAAATAGTTCTGGATTACTGTTAAACAGTTCAAAGTCGTCTTACTCTTTACCTTCTCTGTTTGGTATCCACAGTTTAAAACTTGACAGTCTTCCCTCCTGTTTGATACCCACTTTGACCCGTCGAACCTCCCACCCAGGGCAAACCTCCCTCTCAGGGCACAGTTCCCTCTCTCAGGGTGCAGTTCTAGGCCTGGGTCCTACACAGTTTTAAAGCCTGACAGTCTTTCTTGTTTGATACCCACACAGTTTAATACCTGACAGTTTTGAACCTGTAATAAAAAGTAATAGTTAGGTGTGCCCAGCAGTAGCAGCCCCCCCTATGCCCACTAGGGCTGTCAACAAATATTCTATATTCAAATTAATAATCGAATTGTAAACAAAAAAAACATACATTAGATTGTGAAAATGTATATTCTAATTGTGTGAATTGTGTATAAAAAAAAAAAAAAAAAAAAAAAGGGTGTCTGAACGCGCTGCATGACGGACAGGAGAGACGTGGCAGCTATATATTCATGGGATATCACTGCACCCTTTACGTGCACCTTACAAAAGCACTGGATAAAAGTATACCTTTACACTAATAAAACAAATCATCTATTGGCTGAGCAGCCTGGCATTGTGACATCATGTCCGGAATCAACCAGGAAATAGCTAACGGCTAAGATAAGATAAGATTATCCTTTATTGATCCCCTTGGGGAAATTCGGGTGTCAAAGCAGCATGGGGGGGATACAGGGTGGGGGATGTGTTGTGGTCCACCTTTGAACAGTCTTGGACATTCATCATTGGGACACTTCTCGAACAATTCCAAACATTACCCTCTGGCACCACCTTGTGGTTTATTGGGGAATGAACTCCTCCTGTCTACTGTGGCCTCAGTCCTTGTGTTGTTATATTTACAATGTTTAATCTCCGCCTGGCTCAAGACCTTGCTGCCTATTATTATGTGTCTTTAGTATTCCTGCCTGTTAGTCTAGTGTCCTTGTCTTATGGTATTCTTGTGTCAGTATTCTGTATCCCCTGTTCCCCAGCTGTTCCTGTTTAGTAATCACGTGTTTAGTATGGATCTCGCCCCTCCTGTGTTCAGTGCTCATTCATAGTTTCCTGTTACGGTTTCGTACTTGTATTTGTATTCGCAACTCAGCTTGTGTGAGCAGTATATTAGTGCTTCGACACCTCTCAGCTCGTGGAGCCATTCTCGTAGTGCTACGGCATCTCTCAGCTCGTGGAGCAATTCTCGTATCAGTACCTCGGCAACGCAACCCTTGTGTAAGTGTATCTTTAGTGCTCTGTTTTGGTCTTCTTTCATTTCGTGTTCTAAATCCGTGTTTGGTTAGGTCTAGTATAGCCTTTTATTTTATTCCTTGTCCCGCGCCGGCTTGTTTATCTCTGTGTTCCCTTGTACGTTCATGGTTGCATTTTGCCAAGTAAAGACATTATTCTTTTTGAACTCTCGTCTCCCGACTACTTCCTCCTCTGTTCTGCACTACTTGGGTCCCGCCACCAACACATCCCATAACAGGATGCATAGCTTCTAGGGGTGGAACGGTACATATTCGAACCGTACACCGTTCGGCACGACCTCCCCGGTTCGGGCGTACATGTATTGTTCGGTTCACGGGATGAGCAAAAAAAATCTTCATTTGGCACGGAGCCGGGAGAGGTGACGTGCTGGCTGCTCAGCTGGCAGCAGGTGCTAGTGTGGAAATTGCAAGCGCAATATATTATAAATCAATCTTCATTACGACTTTAAAAACATAGCCATTAACTAGGGATGCCCCGATTAATCGGCCACCGATCGCTATCGGCCGATAATCAATATAAATATGCGATCGGTGAATTCCGATAATGAGTCATATTCGCCGATCGCGGAAACCGATCGAAAAACATGATCCAATTCTTAGCGGAGATCTCATCTCACACGGATCTGCAAACTGCCGCTCCTCCTCCTCCTCCTCCCTTGCCCCTCCCGCACCCGTGTAAACACAGAGGAGGGTCCTCTGCTCTAGTCTATAGTGCATTCGACCGTGAGCTAATGTTAGCTACCTAGCTATCGTTACTGTTTAAACAAAATTACCCAGTCAACTATTCACTTTTAGTAGGCATTGTCTAACGGTATCTAGCCGGCTAGCTACTGATAGCTCCTGATATCAACAAATGCTCCAGCAAGTCTAGTAGTGCATGTTGATACCTCCGTTAGCTCACGTTAGTTCACTGTTCAAAACGAAATGTCCCATTGAACTAAATAGTTCACTGAGGCGTTGTCTTAACGTTATCTAGCCGGCTAGCAGTAGCTACAGATAGCTCCTGATATAAATGGGTCTCATTCCCGAAAATTTTTCAAAGATATATTCTGGAAGACTTATCTTGGAACCACTGAGACATAATCTATGACAAGTACACTCTGAGTCCTGAACGTGCTGGTAATATGTCTTAAGTGGCTGAAACGGTCGCAGAAATGATATGATCTGATATCTGCTTGGAGAATGGCATTCTGTCTTAAACTCCAAAGCGCGTTCCCGTTCAGCTCATTTGCATACAAAACAACGCCTCCATATCTCCTTATAAGGCAACTGGTGACGCAGCTGTGTGAAATGGAATGGCGGAAGTGCTTTGCGAGCCGCGTGATTACGAAACCTAGCGTCAGTCAGTGCCAATCAGAGAGCGTCTCCGAGAAATGCGGCTAGGTTTCGTAATCACGCTTGCGCCCATCAAAACTAGATTAGATTAATGTATTGGCATCATATACAGCTCGCGGTACACACCTGCCGCAGCGCGCGCGCACACACACACACACACGCGCAGTCAGGGAACAAAATAACTACACGCCATTCGCCAAATGCGTGTAGATTTACCGTCTGGCGTCTAAAAATAATAGTCTGCCCGCCAGCTGGCGTGTAGTTCATATCGATACTCTTATTTTGAAAATCCTGTGCGGGTCTCATTGCCGCCCCAAGCGCAGCTCCAGTCATAATATCTGGGCTCCGGCAGCTAGCAACGTTCAGGTTCATATGATACTCTTATTTTGAAAAACCTAGCAACTCCGCAAGTCATATGATATCCGCCCACTCCGTGTTTCACTTTCTTGAAAACAGAGCAGCAGCGTCAACACAGCAGCGTTAACACAGCAGTGCGCCTACAGACTCAAAATAAGTCTGTGATGTTTTTTTTCTTCTCACAACGAGTCCAATGCAGCTACATGCTTTGCACCGTCGCCATTCCTTTATGCCCACATCGCCCGAAATTAACGTTTATGTACCAATCACTACAACGTTAACTAACAAGCTAATCCTGATGATCAGACGAGGCAGAGCCATAGTGAACAGCACTGAGGAAAGGGAAATGGGCGGGGGGGCACTCTCCCCTTCCCTGTGTGTGTGTGTGTGTGCGTGTGCGTGCGTTTGGAAAGACGACGGAGTCACTAGTCAGGACTCAGGACAGGAGTATATTATAGTAAACTGAGGATTATTGAGGATGGACAGATAATGTTGATATTCAAATATAAAAAAGTTTCGAGAGGAGTGAAAGTTTGAAGACTACAATATGATGCGGGGGTGGTGAGTTGAAACAGTGTGTGTGTGTGTGTGTCCCGACCCCACTTCTATGTTTCAATAAATTATTTGCATTTAAAACTATTAACGCTGACTCATTCCTTCAGTCCACTAAAAATTATGCTAATATTACTTATGTTGTTTATGATATTAATTGAAAATAGCATATGAGAGTATTATATGTAATAATAACACATGTCGATATACTAAAAAGCAATTTTTAATTTTTGGCTGGTAAAAAATCTGCCGGCTGGTACTTTTAAAAATCTACCAGCCAAATGGCTGGTAAGTCAAAAAGTTACGTTTGTTCCCTGCGCGCAGTACTGTATATGAATGAATGACATATAATATATATAGCCTACGGCAGGCGTAATGAATGAACGCAGTATGGCTTATTATTCCATAATTAAGCCCATAGGCTACTGTTCATTCGTAGGCGCACACAAGACTTGTTATGGAATATTAATGCATTATTTATTTATCCACTGTCATTTCAGTGTTGGTGTATAGGCTATATAGTGTATTTCAATATAAGTTTAATTGATTAATGATATATTCGAAGGAATGCAGGTTTATAGTTATATCAACCCCCTCCAATGTACAGTAAATGACCAAGTATGGTTTTGTCAATATTCCAATGTACAGTTTTGCTTGTACAGTGTAAGTCTATCGACCACCCACCCACCTTACCCAACCTCCTCCAACAGTTTCTACGTCAAATGTACTCTCTTTTCTGGACTCTTTTTGTATCACAAACAGTACTGTATTTGCAAATCTGGTATGTCATAAATGTATAGATGTAGCAGTACTGTCTATCTGTGTCGTGTGTGTCATATATGTTATGATGAATTGAAAATGGGGGACCCTGATGTAAACAAGACGAAATTCTTTCTCTGGTCTGAATCCCCTTATGTAATTGAGCTGTACTGTACTGTACCCATTCTCAATCTGTTAATAAAGTTTTCAATCAAACAAAGGTCTGTCCCATTGTATACCAATCAATGGGATACATTGCATGTTGACCTGCATTCTTTCAAATGTATATAATTAATCATTAAAACAGATGTGTAACAAATAAGAAATACAAATTCCACAGAAGGCATAAAATTATTATTATTTTCAATCATTTCACAATAATTGCATAATTGTGTTTGAATATCTGAGTAATTAAAGTAATTATACATTTGTCCAAAATAGCTGGTTCAGATATGGTTAAGCAGCTGCCCTGTGATCAGATGAATCCATATTATTTATTTTTCCTACATCAAATGCGTAATTTCTTATCGTACAAATATTGTCATATTTATTTTAATTATGATTAAGTAATTAATTCCAAGGAGTCCTGTAGCATTGACATGAAGGAATCACTATGAGAACACAGTCTGTCAAGTTATAATAACATTTTAAATTAGTCAATCAATCATGAGATTTGATCGTGGGCTGAGAGCATATTTAAGTGTGCTCCTCAGCACTCTTAAATCTGCTCTCAGCCACGATCAAATAAGATCTCAGGAAAGTTTGGGGACTCCCACTCCCAGCCCTAATATGTCTTAAATGGGCCGAAATCTGGCTAAGACGAAATATTTTGTCGTAACTTCGTTCGGGAATGAGACCCAATGTCTTATAACATTGATTCAATGCGTTTTTGTGAACCGTTCCACCCCTAATAGCTTCACAGTCCTATACATTATAGATACACTTAAGGTATAGATATACAATATAGTAATATAAAAAGTACAAACACAAGACAGTCCAGTGGTGAGAGTCCAGTGATATGAGTCTCTAGTGCAGTGGTCACCAACCCGTCGATCTTGATCGACTGGTCGATCTTTGAGACCTTCCCTGTAGATATTTCCATGCATTTTCTTTCTTAAATTTTTTTTTTTATCTTTCCCTGAGAGTCCACATTACAGTTCTACTTTTGTTTTGATGTGAAAAGTGATGCTGCATACGATTACTGCACTTAGCACTGACTGAGAAAGTACATATGACAGTTCTACATTGACAAACATATTTACAATTAGCATTTTCTAATGTTAATAATATGAGAGTCCACATTACAGTTCTACTTTTGTTTTGATGTGAAAAGTGATGCTGCATAAGATGAGTGCACTTAGCACTGACTGAGAAAGTACATATTACAGTTCTACTTTGACGTTTTAATGTTGGACCAAAGCATTGCATGTAATTAGAATACAGGCAGATAAAAGTAATTTAGTTTAAAGTACAATCTTGGCTGTCTTTTTCTCTCAACGCTTCAATAGGTAGATCTTGCCTTCACCAAAAAAAAAAAAAGTGATCTTGGGCTTAAAAAGGTTGGTGACCACTGCTCTAGTGCAAAGAAACAAGATAGTCGGTACGGTGATGTGAGTCTCAAGTTCTCAAGTCCCGAGTTGTGACAGTGATAGCTCTGGCATCAGAAGCGGCCGATCCGGCCACCCGAGCCCTTTGTTGTAGAACCTGATGGCTGCCGGTATAAAGGACCGGCCCAGGCGGTTTGTGGTGTGTCGAGGGGGGATGAGTCTTAGGCTGAACGTGCTCTTCATTCTGGCTAGCTCCTCATAGAGGGGGTGAGAGGGGTTCTCCAGGATGGCTTCTAGCGTTTTCCTTATCCTCCTCTCAGCCACCACCTCTAGGTTATCCAGCTCACCACCCACTACTGAGCTAGCCTTCTTCACCAGCCTTGTTCAGCTTGCTGGAGGCCCTCAAGTTGATGTTGCCCCCCCAGCACAATAATAGGCTAATAGGGGTGGCTGGGTGGCGCAGCGGATATTGCGCTCATCACCAACGCAAGAGACACCGGGTTCGACTCCGGCTGTCGGCGTTGCCTCCAGCTTGGGCCAGCCGTCATACTAATTCAATTGGCAGAATTAGCGGTGGAAGTCGATGGGTGGTAATCTGGACAGCGACTCCTACAGGTCGGTTGGGGGACGCCTGCACAGCAGAGACAGGAAGTGGTGGGGGTAGTGTGAGCCTCCCACACGTTACACCTCGCCAATGAGAGTCCGCGCTGGCAGGTGAAAAGAAGTGACAGGCTGCCTCCTCGTGTACGGGAGGGGACACGTGATGCAAGGCTTCTATCCTCCCTACAACCGGCCAGTGGGGGGCATATGCGAGCAACGTTCAAGACAGGGGAGGGGAGAATTGGCACAATGGAATGGGGATGGGAGAAAAAAACAATAGGCTAATAGTTGTTGTCGTTGCTGTCGCTTCCAATTCATGATGATGGCAGAGAGTTCAGATCCCAACTCGGCAAGAGAGAGTGATTTACCCCGAGCAATCTGAAAAGCCCAGTTTGGAAATACTTTGGATTTATGCTGAATCAGTTAGCGTTAAGTCAGCTACGTTACATGTATCATTTTGTGTGCTAAGTAAGCGCTAACGCTAGCATTTTGAGAGTTATAGCGTTAAGAATTTAAGCACCCTAACTTTTGCGTTTTTATAGCAGTTTATTGTAAATCATCCCTCAGGGAAAAACGACTTTGTTTAGTCACATTTCTAGGAATTGTGTGCCTTAACACATTGACCGCCAGCAGCAGGGGGCGCTGATACCCCATTCATCGCCAGGTCTTTATACAATGGATATAGTTTTAGACTGTGACATTTGCGAGTGCTTAAAATATATCTTATATTATATCTATGGGTCTAATAACGGCGTCGGGTCTCAGTGAGTTGCTTCTAGTCAACATGTACATTTCCGTTTTATCCCGTTTTGAATAGAGTATGGTTTGGGTGTTTTTCAGTAATTCCAGGAAAAAGGCGAGAAAAATGCATTTGACTGTAATCCAGTCATCACGTTGTAATTTTTCAGCTGATTATCTAATCATCCTGAAATCAACGCTAGATTATCACTATTATGTCTCCTCGTCCATACATGAAATGACCGTCGTAGCTGGGCGCTCTGTAAACAAAAACTGTAAACAAAGTATTTGGTCATGTATAATATGATCATACAAGAGCAAAGAATGAGCTGTGGACATTTCATTACGGGAGAAGGGAGGTGATTAAATTAACATATCTCAAAGCCACACCCTCTTTTCAAAGCGAAAGTTGTGATTGGAGGATCAAGAAAAGAGAGCGGGGCTTTGAGAATTCAATGAAGAACTGTACACTATACTATGCTCTAAATCTTTAATCACACTCACACCACGCGAGACATGCCGTTCACTCCTCTCCTCCACTGAAGGCTACAAGGCACGTGACACGCAGGCATAGCAACAGTATCCAAGGGTTGATCTCGGAGGTGGGACTTGCAGCAGAATATTTGACAAGCCCTTGAACATGGGGCTAATATAATATATAACCTATATAACGTGTTTTTTATCTGTGCATGTTCGCCCCGAGCTGCGCAATAAACGTCCCAACTTTCACATACACTGTACCGTGTACACTGTGCAACTGAATGTACCGTACTGCGGAGTAAAAACTGTAACATTTATGTGTGTGCGTGTGTGTGTGTGTGTGTGTGTGTGTGTGTGTGTGCGCGTGCGTGCGTGCATGCGTGTGTGTGTGTGTGTGTGTGTGTGAGGGGGAGTGTACTGTAGTAACGTAATAAAAAAAGGAAAACAACAACACTGCTCTGTGGAGTGTAAAATGGGTGTGTTTGGCAGGGTGTGTGCAAGAGAGGAGGACAGCGGGGAGAAGGAGTGCAGGTCACTGGAGTAATTTAGCTCTGATCGTGGACGTGCTTATCGCCAAAGCCCAAGGTAGCAGAGGCGTAATGCATCACACTGAAACTCTGTCCGGAGTGCACTCTTTTGATTGATCACCTCACACGCGGCTTTAATTTAAAGTCAATGGCATCTATAGATACCCGTCACGGCGGAGCAGGCTGTAATGCCTCCTCACAACCCAGGAGCTTCGGGTTTGCCAGGACGCCAAATGGTGCCTTTAGCAGCACAGCCAGGTCAGTCCGCGGGGGAACAGAATTACAGGAGGAGAAAGGAGAGCGAGCTCCGACAATCTTTCATCCGGCTGTTTTATTTCTGACAGCCGCGTGACAGAAGGTGTACGGGGCTTTGTGTCGTTTCGTTCCAAAGATGGATCGCAACAGGTGACACCCTGGTTAGTGTTGAATGAGAGGGGATCCAGAAAGCTATAGTGCTACCTAGGAGGGGGAAAAAACTGAACAAATAGGGAAATCTCTTTCTAGAAGTCTAATCTACGTATACTTGTTTTGTGTGATTATTTTTCACTAATTCATAATTTAGTAGTTATTTGTGGTATTTTTGCACTGAACACTTAGATCCACAAAGAATGGATTGCACGGAGCTGTGAGAAGTTGGTCTAGAACACAGCCCAATTGCTGAACACACAGGAGAGGAGAATGGAGCGTTTCAAGGGGTTTTAATTGCACACAGCAGTTCAACAGGAATTGGGGGAATAGAACAGGGTTAGTGTTCTTGGGGCTGCGGCTGCGGGCAGCAAGAGAGCAAGTGGTCCTCTTGCTCTGTATGGAACGTCCAGGCAGAACGGCGCACTGGAACAGGGATCCTGGGTTGTGGTGTTTAACACCACGACGACTTCTGGTCAGCGTCGTGGGGTAGAAGTAGGATCCTCATCAACGGGGGATAGGATACAGCTGTGAGGAGTGAGGTGCCTGACAGCGTGTGAATCAGAGGGATGAGGTGCAGCTGGGCTAGGTGACGGGAAGTGAAGTGATGCTGGCCGTATAAGGGTGAATGGAGGGGTGAATGGAGAAAGAGAGGATGAGGGCGTGGTGGAAGGAGAGGGGGATGAAGAGGAGTGTGTGGTGAACGTGAGGAGAAAAGGAGGGGGAGTGAAGTACGCTCGTGCTGTGACTATGACAGGAGCAAGTTGCACCCTTACTTACAATTCATGATGAATTGAAAATGGGGGACCCTGATGTAAATGAGACGCAAGTCTTTCTCTGGTCTGCATCCCCTTAACAATTGTGTGTATTGAGCCGTACTGTATTGTACCCATTCTGCAATCTGTTAATAAAATGTTCATTCAATCAATCAATCTGCACGGTGATTGATTGAAGGAAAATTGTATTAACAGATTGCAGAATGGGTACAATACAGTACGGCTCAATACACACAATTGTTAAGGGGATGCAGACCAGAGAAAGACTTTCGTCTTGTTTACATCAGGGTCCCCCATTTTCAATTCATAATGAATTGTAAGTAAGGATGCAACTTGCTCCGTGCAATCCATTCTTTGTGGATCTAGCCCTGTTCCGACCACGTATTGTGATTGGACGACAGCCATTCCATGAGTAATTATAAATGCAATATATTAATTGGTATCATACAGCTTGATCAGTATGACTTTATTTACATTTCATCTATACGCCAATGAATTATGAACTTCCACTCACAACATTGGAAGGATGTTGGAAGAATGAAGCGAGCAAGGTGAGGACCAAATAAAAGTATTTGATTAAAACACAAAAGCTTATCCTATTAATGTTTGAAACAATAACAAAAGAAAGTTAGCCAATCTGTGCAAGGGGTGGGCACAAATAATGGAGTAGGCTAAATGGTAAATGGTGCATTTATATAGTGCTTTTATCCAAAGCGGTTTACAATTTGTTCCTCACATTTTACAGATTCACTCACATTATTCACACACAGACGGCGGAGGAAACTAAAGTGCCAACCTGCTCATTGGGAGCAGTTAGGGGTTAAGTGTCTTGCTCAAGGACACTTCGACACGCTGCCCGAGAGGAGTGTGAATGGCACCGGGAGTCTCTGGATTACCAGACGACTGCTCTACCTCCTGAGCCACTGTCGCCCCTAAATCCCTCAACTGAATATTGCAGTTAAAATTGAAATGATGTGGTGGCACCGTGGGTTATATTTCTGCATTGTTGCCAAGGAAACCATGTCAGCATCTTTTTCTAAAGACCCTGTTCATGTACAAACTACCAATATGCCAGAGTTACTTTAAATGGTAGATGTACCGGTAGTAGAAATTGCTTACGCTATTAGTGGTGGGGGGAAATATCGATACGTAGTAGTATCGCGATACTTTGCGTGGCGATTAGGGCTGACCCCTATTAGTCGATTAGTCGACTAATCGGTCGAAAGGAGCCGTAGTCGACTGCCAACCTCTTAGTCGAATACAAAAAAATATATATATATATATAAAAAAAATAATAATAATAATAATTATTATTATTATTATTTCCAAAAGAAAAGAGGCCTAGAAGCGTGGCTAACGCTAATGGTACGCATACCAGAGGCTAACTGCCTACGAAAACAGGCACAGAGGCACTGAAAGAGGATTTCACCCATCTAATGAACACGACTAGACTAGACAAATATCAAGATGTATCCATCAGTGATTGCATGCTTTTGCAGAGGACAAGACGCCTTCAGTCGACTCCTTCAGACATTAAGCACCCCCCACAGCCCAAATTGAATGATAAAAAAATAATAATAATAATATTATACTACCAATAGTCGACTAATGGCAAATTTTGGCCAATCATAGTCGACCATCCAAATCCTTAGTCGGGGACAGCCCTAGTGGCGATACTGTATCGATACAGGGACGCGTGTTGCTTATTGACAGCGGAAGAGTGCAAAAATGCTTCCGCATTCGTCACCGCACGCCAGTACGGTAATGCACCTTTCCTTTCGCCCCGCTCAGACAAATGCATATGTACATTGCAACACAAAAGCAGCATTTCCGCGTACATTGCAACGAATCACTTGGAGTTTGAAAGTGATATCAGAAGAAACTACTCAACCTCGGCTGTCTTTAACTATGAGTGAACACAACGCATTGTAACGTTAACGCAGCTGTCAACTGTACTTTACTATGGAATATACATGTATATTATCGCGACGCGTCGTCACAGACTAAACAGTGTTGTGAACACAACACATTGTAACGTTAACGCAGCTGTCAACTGTACTTTACTATGGAATATACATGTATATTATCGCGACGCGTCGTCACAGACTAAACAGTGTTGTGAACACAACACATTGTAACGTTAACGCAGCTGTCAACTGTACTTTACTATGGAATATACATGTATTGTTAGAATTTTTTTTGGATCTAAATCACTTGGAGTTTGAAAGTGATATCAGAAGAAACTACTCAACCTCGGCTGTCTTTAACTATGAATGAACACAACACTCTAACTCACCATGTTTAGATAATAAAGTACTCAACCTCTACTTGTCTACTGTCTGACTGAACACAACACTCTAACTTACCATGTTTAGATAATGAAGTACTCAACCTCTACTGTATTTAACTATGAGTGAACACAACACTCTAACTTACCATGTTTAGATAATGAAGTACTCAACATCTACTGTATTTAACTATGAGTGAACACAACACTCTAACTTACCATCTTTAGATAATAAAGTACTCAACCTCTACTGTATTTAACTATGAGTGAACACAACACTCTAACTTACCATGTTTAGATAATAAAGTACTCAACCTCTACTGTATTTAACTATGAGTGAACACAACACTCTAACTTACCATGTTTAGATAATGAAGTACTCAACATCTACTGTATTTAACTATGAGTGAACACAACACTCTAACTTACCATCTTTAGATAATAAAGTACTCAACCTCTACTGTATTTAACTATGAGTGAACACAACACTCTAACTTACCATGTTTAGATAATAAAGTACTCAACCTCTACTGTATTTAACTATGAGTGAACACAACACTCTAACTTACCATGTTTAGATAATAAAGTACTCAACCACTACTGTATTTAACTATGAGTGAACACAACACTCTAACTTACCATGTTTAGATAATAAAGTACTCAACCTCTACTTGTCTACTGATGTTAGCTCAGTAGTGCTCAATCAATCAATCAATCAATCAATCAATCAATCAATCAATCATGTACCTCGGCGCCTGCTGCGTCCATCACGTGTGCGTGATTAATATGAACCAAAGCATATGTGATTAATATGAACCAAAGCGTGATTATGAACCAAAGCGTGTTAATATGTGTCGAACCAAGCAGGGATCTCATGCGCATGCGCGCGCGAGCGCGGCGCGGGCACCTCGCGAGCACGCCGGTGCACCTGGGCGACGGAAAAGGAAAGGCGCATTACCGTACTGGGGTGCGGTGACGAATGCGGAAGCATTTTTGCACTATTCCGCTGTCAATAAGCAACACGCTACAAGTATCGATGTTTAATTATTTATTTATTTGTTTATGCTATATATATATATATATTTTTTTTTTTTTTTTGGAAGTTGCATTGTTCATTTCAATACCTGTAATAGTACAGTAGTCCACACACACGCACACGTGTGCATTCAGTTAAGTTGGAATATGACTGTAATACAAACAGTTCAGTTTGTCAGGTACATGCAACACAGATTACAGTGTGTACATCTGTCTGCTTGAGAAAATATCATGTTCTGCATGAAAAATTATTGAAGTGAAATGAACAGACTGAACTTTATTTTATTAGATAAAACATGTTGACAAAGTTTTACTTTGCAGTTGAAAAAAGGTAATAAATCGCAATATATCGCAATATTAATATCGCAATACTCAGCATATCGCAATATATTTAGTATTGCAATAATATCGTATCGTGACTCAAGTATCGTGATAGTATCGTATCGTGAGGCCTCTGGTGATTCCCACCCCTATACGCTATGAATTTAAATATAGCCTATCGTTTGAAAACTGTATTAATACTCAGACTAGCATGGCTAGTTTTATTTTATGCTAGGCATTTAAGATTTGTTAATGTTATTTATCATGGAGTTTGGTTAGCACTAATTTAGCAAATGCATTCACTTTACATGGAGCAGTTAAGATAGGGCCAGGGGGTTTAGTTCAGAGACAATATCACTTGTTATTTTGCTGTATCTTTACAGCAAAATACATATGTATTTTCTAAAAGGAGCCCAGCAAGTAACATGTTACCAAAATTCGAATGTAGATTGAATATTTACATTGTAGTGAATGTGACGCTGGCTTGTTTCACCTCCATAATGTTAGTATAGAATAATGGCACTTATCTCATACTAGCAGTCATTTTCAGTGTCAACAAACAACAGTGTCAACTTATAATTTTGACCTGCTTTTAATAGTGAGAGAATTCCTTATCACGGACATACCTGTAGCATAGATAAAATTGCATGTCTGTGAGAAAATAGTTAAATAATATTATTATATATAAGGATTATATATCGTGGATGTTTGCTATCAGCCTCCAGCAGACTTTCTGCCTTCAGACGTGCGCTCATCCACGTTTGTCACAATATAAATTGTATGTGTCAGGCTGTTCATTTTAATGTTCAAGTACTTGAATACGATAGTCGTTATTTATGTGTTTCTGTGCTTATTTTGCAGCTAAATTATGTTTTATGTTATTTCATAATTCTGTAGTGTTCTCTGACCTTTCCGGGGTTTAATTGTATCATGCATCAGCTTGATAAATACCCAGGTTAGCTCAACTTCCATTATGAGAAATGAGACGGCTCCACGCTTGTGAAGTCGTAGTTCTACTTCTGCTAACTATGAGTACAATTCTCTTTTCCTATTCCCCACCTTTCACATAACTGTAATCACATACTGTAAATGACCACATGGCTGGATACAGGGACATTACAGTGGATAGATTACATAATTGTAGAGTAATCTGCCTCAACAAACCCAACACTAATAGAAGTGACAGCAGGCCTTATGTAGAGCCATATGAAATCCG
Organism: Notolepis coatsorum; assembly: GCF_963971535.1. Taxonomy (NCBI): domain Eukaryota; kingdom Metazoa; phylum Chordata; class Actinopteri; order Aulopiformes; family Paralepididae; genus Notolepis; species Notolepis coatsorum. The sequence continues at coordinate 112,117,645 of NC_140169.1, read as the reverse complement.
TTTTATTATTTTCCAAATTCCATTTTATTTTTTCCCAAATTCCGTTTTTTCCGTTTTAATATTTCAGAATTCTGTATTTAGCTTTTTATGCTCATTTTACCATCAGAAATAGTGTCTAATAAGTGGGAATGAATAAATGTCTACAATTGAATATGATATAACAGTCCATTTAATGTTTTTAAGTGCTGCAACTCAGAAATACAGTTACATTTTACACAATACTTTTCAAATAATATTGTGACAAAATAAAAATACACATTTCAAGTGTAAACAATAGATACAGCTAGCTACTACTGACATTATCACAATGTCAGTAGCCTAGCTATATCTATTTTATTGTGATGAAATATAGTAATGCATAATTTAGGCACCTTTAGTTTAGTTTATTTCGTTTATAAAGGACAGTTAATGACAATCGTTTGCATTAAACAAATGGATTGCACCAGATTTAGCAAGAAGCTATCATTTCCATCTATAGTCCTATGTACTGTAAAACGTTTCATAGCTATTTAAGTTTATTTCGATTATAAAGGGCTGGGTGCACTAGATTTAGCAAGAAGCGATCATGTCCTAACGTTATAGCTATTTAATCACAATAGTGTCGCAAGTGTTTTTGTGGCTCCAGTCCACGGAACGTTGACAGAATTAGCAAAACACCTTATCGCCGGAGGCATAAAAGTCATTAGGATACTGCTCTGCTCTGAATTGAGGGCTTATTGGGGAATTTATTCGCTTCTTGACGATGTAAACACCGAAGCAGCGAGACGCTTGGGAGACTGCCTGTGTTGTGTGTAACCCGCTCTAGCGTCCGCCTCCCCGGTTGCGTGTGCACCAAGCGTTCCACCCAAAAACGGAATTTCAGTCCAGATTAGGCCAAATTCTGCAATATTCCACGTTTTGCAGTTGATTCCATTTTTATTGGTCAATTCCGCGATTCCGTCCGCGATTCCGTGAACGCGGATTTCATATGGCTCTACTTATGGGGACTCGAAGAAGTCACACCCTTGAGTTGACTCTTATCGTTCGCCAATTACATTTTATTTGGGTGAATAAGATGGGGATGATCTAAATCACTCAGGTCAGAATGGGAGGTGTCACAAAATGAATTGGGTGACATCTACAATCCTTCTGATTTGTTATCATAAAAAATGGATGGGCCGCTTTCAATCGCTGCCTATTTTAATGGTGAGATAGGAAAATGAGGTATCTTTGTCACAACCAAAGTAATGGGACCTTTTAAAGATAATGGCAGCTATGAATGAGATGGCCCTTTTTCAGTGTCTGGGAGTAGCTTCACTACATGTATGTAATTATCTTCACCAGGCAGAAGCCTGGAGGAGATTGTGTAAATCTGTCTGTCTGTCTGCAGCAAATCTTAAACTACAGGGCAGATTTGGATGAAACGTCGCACATAGGCTGGCAGTCTCTGACAACAACTGTTGAGAGTCTAAGGGGAACGTTTGCCGTCTGGTCCCTCTCCGGGACGTGGCTCAGAAGGTTTCAGTTGTTTTTATTTTCCACTGTTGGTTACAGAAGTAACGTTTTGTAGGGCGGCGGGGTAGCGCAGCCGACTAAGCGCCTGCCTACCACCGCAGAGACACCGGTATCGTCGGTCGGGGCGCCTGCTCAGCGAGGAAGGGAAATAGGGGAAGTAGTGTGAGCCTCCCACCCGTTACGCTCCCCCAGTGAGAGTCCTCGCTGTCAGGTGAAAAGAAGCGGCTGGCTGACTCCACATGTATCGGAGGGGAAATGTGATAGTATCTATCAACCCTCCCTAGACCGGCAAGTGGGGGGCAAATGCGCGCAACGACTAGGAAGGGCGGGAAGGGAGGGAAGGGAATTGGCATAAAGACTAAATTGGGATGGGAGAAAAATACAGAAAAAGGGGGAGGAAAAAGTAGATAAAAAAAGTAACGTTTTGTATTGCCACTGGCCTTGGCTACATTCATAACTTTGATCTGTTCTGGTGGAGGAATGACCTGTTTAGACACGATGGTGTCCATCCAAATGGAATAGAGGTGAAGCATCTGAGCGCTAGCTCGATCAGCTTCATACCGTCTTCTGTCCGTGGTCTGTCAACGTGGTTTAGACGTTCAGTTCATTGCTTAAGTACTTCTATTCTATTCAAATAATATGCTTACTACATATATCTATTCTATTCACATATATGCTTACCACATGTATCTATTGCTATGTCCGCCCATCACAATCACGCAAACTGTATAACGCCTGTCCCGTCTCCCTGCCTCCCTGTCTCCCTGTCTCCCTGTGAGTGGCTGTCTCGTGGTGATGACCGGGAGGATGCAACCCTCTCTGCGCCACCCCCAGTGGTTACGTAATTTTCGTTTTTTCGTGTTCCACCCTTTGTCCAACGCAATGTATTTCCCCATTGCCCATTTCTAAATCGTCTCATTTAAAACAAATAAAGCATGGACATTTGCATGGTGTACCTTTCTGTGCGTATTCATCCACAATCTATAGCTCAACATGAAAATATTCGCAATTAATCGTAAAGGTAGCAAAATAACAACGTTTATATTTTCATTCACTGAGAAACTACACTACCATTTGGCGATGCTGACTGATGTCACCACAGCGTAGACTCCTGGCTTTAGTCGCAGACCTAGGATCAGATTTCCCTTACATTCCATAAGCTTAACAATTCGTACAATGGGAAAATAACTGACCCTGAATCTGTGGCTAGTATCTGTTTCACCCAACACTAGTGCTCTGGTGATCATAACCATTTATCTCTAAAGCTAACCACTATTTTTAAAAGCCACAACCACATTACCATATTTGTATTTATAATTAAAATCATATAACGTTATTTTGCTGCATATTAAATCATTGTAAATACTAATGTAAATCATTGTTTCGTTGTACATATTGTGTATAGTTTATAACGTTATTGTTTGTTACGTAACGTTAGTAGCTAGCTAGCTTGGGCATAACAAAAAAATATAGTTTGTTTCCTGTTGGTTGTCAGTTAAGGCCATGGGTAGGTAGGTAATTTATTTTATTAAATTTTTTATTTTATTCTTTCTATGGATAGGGAATTTCTTTATTTAATAAAAATGTTCACAACAACATGGATGCATGTACTCTGCCAGCATGTTTAATATCCATAATACTAAAGGTTTGACTAAGATTTCTATGAAACTTTATTTATAAAAAAGAAAAAAAAGAAAAAAGAAAAAAAATGTGCCCCAGAGTGTAACCACAGGTCTGAGAAGAGGACCTGCATATTTTACTCATTCCCGAAACTCCTCTACAGTACATGCCCCGATTAAAAATGGTTCACGACAGTAGACATTGCTAACGTCTAGTACGTTTAGCTAGGTAACGTTAAAGGGGAGATGAAGCAGTGAACAATGTAATCCTAGTTTGTTTGTTGTGTACCTTGTGTAAGACAGGGTACTATAATAAAATGTGAAATCCTGCTTATTTGTCTGAAAAATCAAATATAATTTCCCTGTTTTCGCCATGGGCGCGGCCATTTTGTTGCTGACGTCATGGGGCTGGTTTGGTGTATACACTGCTGGTTAGCTGCCTATAGTGAATGGGTCAGTCAGTAAATAAAATGTTGCCTACAAAACAACGGGACCGCGGTGGTTCTTTTTGTATTGCTCCTGGCTGTTCAAACAAATTTTACCGTGTGAAAGAGAGGAAAGTTGGTTAATTTCCACAAACTACCAGTGAAAAAAACAGTGTTGTTGGCACGTTGGCTCAGGCTGGCTGCACTCAGGCGGCGCGACCAGCCTGTTGGACAGGGAAGGAGGATCTGCAGCGAACACTTCATTGCCTCGGATTATGTTGTTGGGGGTGGGAGGTTTGTCCAGAAGACCACTAATCAGCTGAAGCCGGACGCGGTTCCCTCGGTCTTCGACAGACAGACTGGCCCAGGCAGTTCAGCATTGCGGAGCATTCAGCCTGCTGGCTACCTAGCTCCACTTCAACCAGCCGAGCGTCGGGAGCTCCAGCAGCTTGTCGATGTGCTAATAGCCTGGAGCTAGCTACCGTTAGCTTGCCGAGGCTCCAGCACACCGACAAGCTGCTGGAGCCAGCTACCGTTAGCTTGCCGAGGCTCCAGCACACCGACAAGCTGCTGGAGCCAGCTACCGTTAGCTTGCCGAGGCTATTAGCACACCGACAAGCTGCTGGAGCCAGCTACCGTTAGCTTGCCGAGGCTATTAGCACACCGACAAGCTGCTGGAGCCAGCTACCGTTAGCTTGCCGAGGCTATTAGCACACCGACAAGCTGCTGGAGCCAGCTACCGTTAGCTTGCCGAGGCTATTAGCACACCGACAAGCTGCTGGAGCCAGCTACCGTTAGCTTGCCGAGGCTATTAGCACACCGACAAGCTGCTGGAGCCAGCTACCGTTAGCTTGCCGAGGCTATTAGCACACCGACAAGCTGCTGGAGCCAGCTACCGTTAGCTTGCCGAGGCTATTAGCACACCGACAAGCTGCTGGAGCTAGCTACCGTTAGCTTGCCGAGGCTATTAGCACACCGACAAGCTGCTGGAGCCAGCTACCGTTAGCTTGCCGAGGCTATTAGCTAGCCAGCAGGCTGAATGCTCCGCGACGCTGGTTGAAGTGGAGCTAGGTAGCCAGCAGGCTGAATGCTCCGCGACGCTGAACTGCCTGGGCCGGTCTGTCTGTCGAAGACCGAGGGAACCGCGTCCGGCTTCAGCTGATTAGTGGTCTTCTGGACAAACATCCCACCCCAACAACATAATCCGAGGCAATGAAGTGTTCGCTGCAGATCCTCCTTTCCTGTCCAACAGGCTGGTCGCGCCGCCTGAGTGCAGCCAGCCTGAGCCAACGTGCCAACAACACTGTTTTTTTCACTGGTAGTTTGTGGAAATTAACCAACTTTCCTCTCTTTCACACGGTAAAATTAGTTTGAACAGCCAGGAGCAATACAAAAAGAACCACGTGGTCCCGTTTTGTAGGCAACATTTTATTTACTGACTGACCCATTCACTATAGGCAGCTAACCAGCAGTACTGTATACACCAAACCAGCCCCATGACGTCAGCAACAAAATGGCCGCGCCCATAATGATAAATGCTTCAAAAATGCACATAACAAATCGTTTTTTCTTAGAAACTGCTTATTTTTATAACATGATTTTTTCTGTGGCTTATCTAAATACTAATGTGATGCTATGAATATGTATTTATCGCTATGCTTCATCTCCACTTTAATGTTAGAGTTAGCTTGGTATCAGCTGACAGGCATTCTCCTGCCGTAACTACTGCTTCCTGGTAAGTGTAGTTATTTTTTAACAACAAATTAAAAACCTTATAACTACCTTTATTTCAACCAAAAATGCTTAAATAATAATGTTAATGGTAGAAGGGAACACAAATGGAAGCTTTTCAATTTCCATGCAGCAGAATTGTTACAGTAGCCGATAATCCATTTCCCCAATGATGAATCCCTATACGGGTGGAACAACCAGTGACGTCAGACTACACCTCCCTATAGATCCGCCATCAGCTCTATTTTCAATCTTTCAAAATGTTCAGTTGCTATTGCATGCACTTATCTGTGTTTCATTACATGCATGTGTGCATGCTTACCAACTGTTTCGCCTGTTTTATAGCAACACTACTATCACCGACATCTAAGAAGGGAGATCCCCCCTTGAACGGCCCTTCTAAGGTTTCTCTCCTCCACATTGCCTGTGGTGCATTTTTTCCTATTGCTAGGTTTTAGTGAGTTTTTCCTTATCTTCGCGTGGGAGTGTTGCATTAATTTATTAAAAAGAAATTGGACTTCATGGTGTTTTTGTTTTGTTCTTGATTTATTGTGATGTTTCTTCTTGACTTGTTTAAAGAAGACGTGTCCGGTCCGCGTGTATATTTTCCCTAATAGAGTTGCACTTCCGCGTTCGGTTTGCGCGATCTGATTGGCCACTGACGTTTTTTTTACGCGCCAATCGCGTTACTCCTAACAATCGCGCCAGCAGGCTGTTACCCTAACCCTAAGGCATAACAAAAAATATTGTTTGTTTCCGGTTGCCGACCGACCCTGCCGATTTAGGTGCAACCCAATATATTTTATGAGTTTAAAAAATATATATATTAAAAAAAAATAATAATAAAAAATGTCATAGAAATCTTAGTCAAACCTTTAGTATTATGGATATTAAACATGCTGGCAGAGTACATGCATCCATGTTGTTGTGAACATTTTAATTAAATAAAGAAATTCCCTATCCATAGTCGCCGTGGGAAAGAATAAAATAAAAAAATTAAATAAAATAAATTCCCTACCTACCCATGCCTTAACTGACAACCAACAGGAAACAAACAATATTTTGTTTTATGCCTAACCCTAACCTTAACCTTAACCAACTAACCCTAACCCTAACCTTAACCCTAACCTTAACCAACTATCCCTAACCCTAACCTTAACCCTAACCTTAACCAACTAACCCTAACCCTAACCTTAACCCTAACCTTAACCAACTTCGAAAGAGAGCGACTTCGAAAGAGTCGCCAAGCTTAACCAGTTTGTTAGGAGTAACATGATTGGCGCTGAAAAAAACTTCAGTGGCCAATCAGATCGCGCAAACCGAACGCGGAAGTGAAACTCCGTTGGGGAAAATATACAGGCGTCCGGTCCATGGAGACATTAACGTGTGTTGTCGGGCCTTACAAATAAATTTGATTTGATTTGATCAAATATTTAGTATCTTTGGCTTGACAAAAATTACCTTTTTCTGAAGGTAGTCTTCCAAAGTGTTATCCTGTGTATATTTTGACCCTTCCACTCTTGATTATGTACCTGCTTTACCTGTACCTGCCTTGCCGAGTTCCATATCACTCGTTTCTCCCTGTAACGCTGTTCTTCATCAGACTAAAATGTCTTCCTCACTCTACTCCAATCTGTCCTGAATGCCTCTATACTTTTACCAACTTTTTTGGCCACTGACGTACGCTAGTTCTGCCCCCCCCCCCGGTAAGTTCCCTACGGCAGTTCTGCACGCCCAACTCTACTAACAGCCTGCAGCCTGCTCACGCCTGCATTATCCAATTCATATCAATCGAAATAACGTATTGTTTTCATCTCTCTATATTAACATGATTCCATCAACACAACATAAATGTTCAAAACACTACCTCATTATTGCGCAATCTTGCAGTGACAGGTAGCCATTCAATATCGAGCTCTTGTGGAGTGGAGTTCCATAAGAACGGCAGCCACATCAGACGACAGACGACTGGTGGCGAAACATGCCAGTTATTAGGCTACCTTCTAACGCCGGAGTGAGCATGGCATAAGAATAGCCTAAAAACCGCATGAGCATTCTATTTGTAGGTAATATGCTCTTTAGATCTCGCCCACCAGACTCTTCTACCGAATTGACTAGGTAATGCAAGTCAATCAATAGATTACACTTTCTGTAGGCCTAACACTCACCTACTCATTCTGTTGTGACACAACATGACATGTTAGGGTTGTCGCCCTTCCGTGATCATGTTTGAACCAATGTGTAAAAATCTGTTTTAGATTAGGCTGTAAAAATCTGTGCTATAGGCTATATTTAGTCTAGTTTATTAGACATAAAGCATTTAAAAATACTTTGATTAGTCTACATCAATAGCATTAACCATACATTGTCAAGGTTGACAGAATAAAGTCATTATCAACTTATTTCCATCAAGGACCTTGGTGTAGGCTAATAACAGAACAGATTGACAGGTGGCGACAAAGCACGTGACTGGGCATTTATTTAAAAAACATACATGCAGAACATGAAAGAACAGACAATCATCAACAAACACAACAACCGCATTGGGCATGGGAGGCCTACAGATGAAACCCATGAATACAGAGGTGCTTCACACTACTGACCGACTCAGCTGAGAGCGTAGTTTCTTGTTGTGATCGTGTCATCATATTAAAAAATTGTCAAGCTACGTGGCGGCTAGGTGGTGTAGTGGGCAAGGCGCTCGCCACCAATGCAGGAGACGCTGGGTTCGAGCCCAGCTCTCCGCATTGCTATCAGCTTGGCTGGTCGTTCATACTAATACAATTGGCAGTATTAGGGGGTGAGAAGCTGATGGGTGGGGATCGGACGTTGTGGACAGCGACTCCTACAGGTCGGTTGGTGCGCCTGCGCAGCAGAATCAGGAAGCGACGGGGGCGGCGTGTCCCTCCCACGCAGACCCCCGACGCTGAGAGATCGCGCTGTGCTGGTGAAAAGATGCGACTGCTGCTTCCTCGAGTACCGGAGGGGACACGTGATGTAAGGCTTCGTCCACATTGCAGCCGGCTTGTGGGAGGCATGGCCTAACAGCGTTCGAGACAGGGGAGGGTAGAATTGGACGATACAAAATTGGGATGGGAGAAAAATTTTAAATGGGAGAAAAAGTAGATAAAAAAAATTAAAAAAAATTTGTCAAGCTACAATATTATAAAATCCTGTCAGGAAGTGTGCCTCAAAGCATGAATGAACCGGCATTTCTAAGCACTTTAAACTTAGCGCACATAAAGTCATAGGCGGAAACAGCTGTTTACCGCGGAGTTTGGCGTGCAGAACTGGCGTAGGGAACTTACCGGGGGGGCAGAACTAGCGTACGTCAGTGGCCAATCAGATTGCAGAACGCGAACGCGGAACTGGAAATGGGTTGGTAAAAGTATAGACGCGTCCTGAATAACCCAGTTACATTTAGAGCTAGAAAATACTTAGGGCCGATTCATTTAAATAACAGAAGTCTTTTCCAACATCAGAAACTTGACTACCTA
>NC_140169.1:111434748-111491179 GCF_963971535.1 Notolepis coatsorum | reverse complement strand
GGGGGGACGACGACCAGGAGGTGAAATGCTATTATATTTGTCAAGATGAGGAGGAATACATCACAGAGGAATTATATAGAAGCTCAATGGCTGAGGCAGAGTCATTCTCCTGGGGCTCTAATGGGATACGCTTGGTGCAAGCTGCCTGCTGGGTGGGCCTACTGTACTAGTACTGCAGTGTGTGGGTAAAATGCAACAGTAGCGCATATCCAATGTTCAGACAGGGAGCATGATCTATGAGCAATAACACATCTGATTTTACTATATTGCGCTATTACAGCAGTATGGATTAAAAATCCCCCAAACGGGAACACTATCAGAGAACTATCGGACAAATGCCATTCGGGGGGATGTATGGAGGAGCTTGCAGCACTTGCTGGCAGCGAGGCTTGGAAATAAGCCAGCTGCAACACTGTGTTCCAGCTCTATAGTCACACAGGGGTAAATGGTGTTACACTGGAGGCAGACGACGGGAGGTGATAGCCCTCCCTGATCGTATTAGCTGCGTATCGATCTCTCCCATCTGTTCACTTGGTAAAGGTGAACACACAGAGACATAATCCTGTTAGCAGCTTTCACAACCACTTCCCAGATGGAGGAATTTGGACGATAATGGTTTCTATCGCTATGTATCTAAGGTTCCGTAAAAATAGTTGTCCGCATAGCTGTGTTTTATATAATAACTGGAAAGGGGCGGTTTAGCCTGCTATAAGGTGGGCTGGTAGAAATAATAGGTGAGCAACTTGGGCAGTAGGTAGAGTCAATAATCAGATGCAAGCTCCTGCTATTGTGCCATCAGGCCTCTCCAGTGCACAATTGTGTGTCCAAGTCTTTGAGCTAGAGTCCAAGTCAAGTCTCAAGTCTTTGGTCATGTGTCAAGTCTCAAGTCTCTTTTTGGAATAATTGTTATTATGTAATAATAATAATAATAATAATAATAATAATAATAATAATAATAATAATAATAATAATAATAATAATAATAATAATAATAATAATAATAATAATAATAATAATATATTATTAACAATAATAATGTGTTTAATACTCTGTGCATCAGATAAGAAATAACTGCTGCCGCAACATGGTTATTTCACTTTGTACACTTTGTTTTGTATATTGATTATCTCTAATTCATCTATTACCATTTCAGAAATCTGTTGAATACAATAATTTTGTTTCATGTTTTATCTACATTAATGGTATCGACAAGGCCACTTTAAAATATAATACTTTAAAAATAAAAAGCTTTGCTTTTAAATGTTATTCCATAGCTGCCTATACCATTGTTGCCTTTATCAGTTGTTACCTATATGGACATGTAGCCTTCCAAACTACTTCATGATGATATGCCTTCTCCAATAGGACTGATCTTGGACACCACAATATGATTATTCCTAATAATCAATGAACATAATATTTGGCAATAATACTGGGGCAGCACATTGTGAATGAAGTTGGGTTCAGGTAGAGGGAGACTAGTGCGTCACGCATAAAGCTCAACAGGACCATTTAATCCACCCATACTGTATTGCTCTCTCCCTCGTGCTTCTAAATTTTGGGAATAAAAAACAACTGGGGTCGTTACTCAAAGAAAGTATTAAGTATAATGTATTACACATTACTTGTTACTTAAAAAAAAAACAATGAATGCCTTACTTTACTTTATTACTCCCTGTGGACTGTGACACTACTCGTTACATTACTCATTACATTACGTTACTCCGCAAAATCCCTGTTTGATAATTATAATTTTTCTATAGGTTTATAAGCTTATGCCAAGAGAGAATTGCATATTGGAACCCATTACAATAGAAGGGGTAAAGAATCTCTCTCTCTCTCTCTCTCTCTCTCTCTCTCTCTCTCTCCTCTCTCTCTCTCTCTCTCTCTCTCTCTCTCTCTCTCTCTCTCTCTCTCTCTCTCTCTCTCTCTCTCTCTCTATCTCTCTCTCTCTATTCTTCAGTGTGCTGACTTTAACAAGCTGTAGGTAACATGTAGTCTTGCTCTCTCTCTTTCTCTCTAATGTATACTCTCTCACCCAGATGCACACTTGCAACAGGCATTAGGCTAAACTAGGAGGGGTGTCTTGAAAGGCTCATAAGGAATCTTATAAATATGTATTTGAATTATAAACAACACAGCATGATGACGGCAAACAGAGATAGACAAGGGGGTGAAAAGAAGCAGTAAGACATTATATTTTCCAATAATCGTTTATGCGATTATGACAATAAAGATATGGAAATTGCAGTATCTATTATATCTATTCATTAGAAATATAAGGGGTAAAATATATATATTTTTCACACATAATGTGTAGGCTGTCTTTCAGTGTGGAGACTTGAACAAGCTGTAGGACAGGGACGTGACATTTTGCGGGGCAGGTGCTCAACCAAAAAGAAAGGGCAATCAATCGTGCAAACATTTTGGGTGTGTTTTGCTGTGCATTTGACCTCTTGCAGTATTGAGCCCTCAATGTCTAAATGATGGTCAAAAGCATGACATAAGTGGAGATAACAGACCACATATGTGTTGCTTGAAGCAATCAATAACTTACAGTACAGTATAGGCTGAGCAATAGAGAAGTTGGCACCCCAGCAACAAGCGCACTTACAGGGTTTTATTAAACAATTTCATCACAAATTGCCAAGCAACACTCCACACTCCAACAAGAAGCACACTTACATATTTAAAATTGATCAAGATAAATAGGTTACCCAATGCTGCATGGCTGCCTCTCTCGCCTCCATATTCATCTCTTACCACCTCTCCATTGAAGGCATAATTGCTCCAGTAAAATGTCTTCATCCCTTCCCTACCTCCAATTATTTAATTTCCTTCCTTTCTCACTAGGTTTTACTTTGTTTAATTTTTTTTTATAAATATTGAAAGAATACTGACTAAAGTGCTTGAACTTGAAAAGTATTATAGAAACATAGAAAATCTTCCATTCATTCCTTTGTTACTAGTTGCAAGTTACTCATGGCTATTCTCCTTCCTTTTCTTGGCATTGTGCTGCAGGCATGATCCAAATAAATCCTGTTTAATTACTTTGTTTCATAACTCAGATAACCTTCAGCTTCTATCTGCATGCATCAGAATGCTGAATTTACTTACTACATCATTAATTCCTTGAATTATATATGTTGTATGTATTATTATCATTATTATCATTGTTTATTTTTTATTACCCCTGTTGTTGTTCATTTTATGCGATCTGCAAGTAAGTATTTAATTGTTCTGTGTACCTGTTTATATAACAAATAAATGTGTTACTGTCCGCTGTCAGAGTAGAGGGAGGGGGGGGGCTGTCTGTAGGCTGTCATTGGTGAATATCTATGAGCGTACCCTACAACAATCCAGTAGAATTAATGGTTTTTAAGTTAGAAGCCTACAATCAATATTATGCATTTACCAGAAAACCCCAGTCAACATGTATGTGATCTTAATGATTAATTATGATATTAGAAAACATGTATTTTCTTTAATATGACTGAAAGAGGGGGGGGGGGGCTAAGTTCACTAGATGGGACACAAGAACTCAATCATATTCCACTGATTTCCCACATTACTAGCAAACTTTATCAATGCTAAGTAACGATAGATAGTTGGCACAAGCTACTAAAAAGTTTTAGCATAGATAGACCCTACAGTACTTGCAAATAATAATAAATAATAAATGTACACTTTGTTTGGCCAATTGGCCACATACCAGATGTCTGCCTCAAAGTAACTCATCACACTGTCGAGTGCCTATGATTAATGCGTATGTGTGTGTGCGTTCTTAGCATGAAACCAGGGGGAGGGATCGGAGAGGGCATTGCTCGAGACTCACAGCACCAATCTCCCGACCTGATATTTTATTCAATCAATATACTGTATCTGTTCAGCAGAGCAGGCTGTGCACAAACAGGAATGTGTTTATTTATCTAAAAGACAGAGAGAGAGAGAGAGCGAGAGAGAGAGAGAGAGAGGAGAGAGAGAGAGAGAGAGAGAGAGAGAGAGAGAGAGAGAGAGAGAGAGAGATTGAGAGAAAAAGAGAGAGAGAGAGAGCACTTTCTATCTAGGAGGCAAAACGGCAGGTGTTCAAACATCCTTTGAGGTTTAGTATGCACATCCCTGCTGTAGGAGGTAACGTAGTCCTGCTCTCTCTCTCTTTCTCTCTAATGTATACTCTGTCACTCAGATGCACAATTGGAATAAGCGGTAAGCTGTAGGAGGGATTCTATCAATATTTATTTAAATCCACAACCTAAAGAAGGGGGAAGGGTAGGCTAATGTATGCAAGTAACAACCTAGAACTGTTAGATCAGTAACTGTGTACTGGCCTCCCTCTCCGTGGTTGAAGCAGTTTATCCAGTTAGCTAAACAATCAGATATGTCCAGAAAGACCCTTATGGCGCTTTTCCACTGCATGGTGCCTACTTGACTCGACTCTACTCTACTCAGCCTTTTCGGTTTTCCATTGCCAAAATATAATAATATTATAAAATCTGAAAAAAATGTATGTGGAAATGTGGGAACATAGGGCTGTGTGAACCTAGGGCCAAATTTTTCGTGAAAAATTATTCTTAGAAATGTGGGAACATAGGGCTGTGGGACCATTGGGCTGTGGGAAGATAGGGCCACATTTTTTGGAAGATCTTAGAAATATGGGAACATAGGGCTGTGCAGTGGCGGACTGGGACACAAATTCAGCCCGGGACATTCAGACGCACCAGCCCACACACCGGCCCACGCACCGGCCCCGAAACCGGCCCACACAACGGGCGTTATGAAACACTTGTCCAGTATTAAACAACCCAAGGCTGTGGCTAAGGAGTCAACATCAGGGAGACCAAATCTACACACCGCCCCTAGATGTGCACTCATGCACAGTGCACACACACACACACACAGACACACACATACATATACCGTTACTTCCCGTCATTGGCATATGTTTTTTTTTTTACTAACATCTTAGTGCCTCATTAGCCTAGGGATTAAGGATACATGAAGTATTAACTACACCATAATAATATTGAGGTTTTGATCCATAGAAAGTAGGGATGTCCGATATTATCGGCCTACCGATATTATCGGCTGATATCGGCATTAAAATGTGATATCGAAAAATATCGGTATCGGTTTTAAAGAAATAATATTTTATTTACATTTCTATAACCTTTATTTACCCAGTCAAGCAAGTAAGAACCAATTCTGATTTTATTTATTGTCAAAAGTATGCATAATGTTGTGTTAATTCCACAACAAGAGATATGTAATGTTAATTACCTGAAATTATTCCATTTCTTGGGGCGGGAAACCCTGCATATATCGGTATCGGTTGATATCGGTTGATATCGGTATCGGAAATTAAGAGTTGGACAATATCGGTATATCGGTATCGGTAAAAAAGCCAATATCGAGCATCCCTAATAGAAAGGTCAGTGCTACACAATTTCAGTTAGATTGGATTTATTGTCCTTTAATTTGGCACTCATGACATTAGTTGCTTGCCGTTTAATCAACATTGAAAGACCCCCCACTTCCTCCCAGACACCCATTCCAAGAGCCTGTTTTCTCTCTCTCTCTCTCTCTCTCTCTCTCTCTCTCTCTCTCTCTCTCTCTCTCTCTCTCTCTCTCTCTCTCTCTCTCTCTCTCTCTCTCTCTCTCTCTCTCTCTCTCTCTCTCTCTCTCTCTCTCTCTCTCTCTCTCTGTGTGTGTCTCTCTCTCTCTGTCTCTCTCTCTGTGTGTCTGTCTGTCTGTCTGTCTGTCTGGACTGGGCTCTCTCTCTCCCCTCAGGGTCAGCTGTGCTGGACTGGGCTCTCTCTCTCCCCTCAGGGTCAGCTGTGCTGGACTGGGCGCTCTCTCTCCCCTCAGGGTCAGCTGTGCTGGATTGGGCGCTCTCTCTTTCCTCAGAGTCAACTGCATAAGAAGAATTTCAGCAATCAATAATAATGGCTTGAATTCATACAGCGTTTTTCAGCCTTTTGAAAACACCCAAAGTAGTAGTAGTAGTAGTAGTAGTAGTAGTAGTAGTAGTAGTAGTAGTAGTAGTAGTAGTAGTAGTTTATTCAGTCATCATCTCACACAATACAATATACCCCATCATTTAACAATATTTGATTTTACAGTGACTGAAAAGGTACAGACTGAAGCATAATGCTTATATATGCCTGTCCTATATTCTTATCAAAAATAAAAAATAAATGGCGGCTACGTGGCGTAGTGGGCAAGGCGCTCGCCACAAATACTGGAGCCCAGTGCTCCACATTGCTTTCAGTTTAGCTGGTCGTTCATACTAATACACATTGGCCGTATTAGGGGGTGGGAAACTGATGGGTGGGGATTGGGCGTTGTGGACAGCGACTCCTACAGGTCGGTTGGTGTGCCTGTGCAGTAGAATCAGGAAGTGTCGGGGGCAGCGTGAGCCTCCCACGCGTTACTCCTCGCCACTGAGAGATCGAGCTGCGCAGGTGAAAAGATGCGACTGCTGTTACCTCAAGTACCGGAGGGGACTTGTGCTATGTATGACTTAGTCCACATTGCAGCCGGCTTGTGGGAGGCAAGAAACAGCGTTCGTGACAGGGGAGGGTTGAATTAGATGATACGAAATTGGGATGGGAGAAAATGTAGAAAATGGGAGAAAAAGTGGATAAAAAAAAACAAAAATTAAAAAAATTAAGACTCCAAAACAGTATTCTAAAAGAAAATAGCAAAAGAAAACAGTATTATTCACCCCTGTAGTTTTCAAAAATAGCTTTACAAATTTTTCTTAAAAACCAAAAGCGAATTACTCATTCTTAACTGTATATCAGCATTGTTCCACAAAGCGCTTCACAGAAACCATCAAGCATTCACACTCACACAGTCATACACTACTGGTGGTTGTGAGCAGCATCAGCAAACACAGCTGCCCTGTGGCAGACTGACGGAATCATGTCTGCTAATCAGCGCCAACCACCATCAACAACCTTCATAAATACATTCAACATTAATGGAATAGGCTAACTACCAACTTAGCTGTAGCAGTTAGCTGTTATATGCAATCACATATGTTTAACTACGGGGTAGTAGTTGACCTAGTTGTTAGCTTAAGCTAGTTAGCTGTGGTTATTTACAAACATGTAGATGAGACTAATCATATACAGATCGAGAACATGGCTAACAGTTGGGAATTCTAAGGTACATCTTATTTAAGCATGTAAAATGGCAACTAATCAATTCAATCAATTAGATTACCAATATTATATCAACATGAAAATTTGGAAGGGAACATAATAGTATTTTATTTTAGTATTTACTATTATAATATTAGTAGCCGATTAATTTGCAGCCCGTCCTAGGTTCTGATTGGCTCTCTAGGTTAGCACTTTAGCTTCTGATGCTGTGGTGGGCACTAGTCCTAACATTGCTAACTAAACTTTTAGTCAGAGAAAAAACGTCACGAGTCACAACTATTTACGTCCACGTGCTGTAAGGAATCAGGAATACGGAAAGCACATTGTCTTGTAATAGAATGACTGAAATCACTGCAAGAGCTAGTATAGGCTAGCTAGCCCTCATGAACCGGCAGACACCAACAGTAGAATATGCACTAGGCTACTGCATGCACCTGTCATGTTACTGTTGGTTCCTTCCACTTGAACTTCATCATCATTAGCAGCAGCAGCGGGTAAACATGTCTGTAATTTTAGAACATTGTTCTGCGTCTTTTACTAGCAATTTTAGTTTTTTAATTCTAGCTTTTTCAGCTCCACCCTTTCTTTTTTTGCATTCTCCATTTCTGCGCTTCTAGGCCTACTCGCGGTTGGGAGGAAACGTGAATCTCATTCACTGATGTCTCATGTCTCATTCAAGACTGGCTAACAAAAGCATGTCTTTCACTTAACACCAAGAAAACAGTGTGTATGATGTTCACAAAGTCACCAGTAGAGGTCACTCACTCTAATGTGTTTCTGGGAGAGGCGGAGCTGGACATTGTACATTAATTCAAGTATCTTGGGGTCACATTGGACTCTACATTGACCTTCAAAAAGACATGTGAAGAAAGTGACAAACAGTCAAGTTTAACATCGAAAACTTCAGGCAGATCAGGCCCTGCCTGCCAGTTAATGCTGCAAGGATGTTTCTGCATTCAATGATTTTATCACACATCGAGTAGGCCTACTGTTTTATCAACTGGTCTCTTTTATATGTCACTACTCTTACACCAATATAATTACTCTACAAAAAAGCCATAAAAGTATTTGATAGGAAACAAATTTCATTTCATCACTGTAATGTTTTAGAAAAACATAACATGCTAAGTTTCGAGAATTTCCAAGTTTTCAAATATACTTGCTTCATGTACAAGGTTCTGCATGGACTTGCCCCTCCCCCATTGAATGAGTTCATCCAACAGAAAGCAGACACTGGCATTACCACCAGGGCCATCAGTAGAGGGGACTGTAAGGTGCCTTTTCGGTATACTAACATTGCAAAAACTGTGTTCTCTGTTAAAAGTGGTAACTACTGGAATAGCCTGCCAGTTGTGATTAGAGAGTGCCCTACATACTCCATGTTCAAGACCCATCTTAAACTGCATCTTAAGGCAAACCAGAACTGTGATCATTTTTAATCTGATTTAGTTTATGCAACTTGTTTATTGTTTTATTGCCGGCCCACACACTGGCCCACACACCGGCCCACATAATGGCCCACACACCGGCCGACATATGGCCCACACACTGGCCCACACACTACACTGGCCCACACACTACACCGGCCCACACACCGGCCCACATTAGTGGCCCACACACTGGCCCACACACTGGCCCACACACCGGCCCACACACTGGCCCACATACTGGCCCACACACCGGCCCACACACTGGCCCACATACTGGCCCACACACCGGCCCACACACTGGCTCACATTAGTGGCCCACACACCGACTCACACACTGGCCCACACACCGGCCCACAGACTGGCCCACATAGTGGCCCACACACCGGCCCACACACCGGCCCACATACTGGCCCACACACCGGCCCACACACTGGCCCACACACTGGCCCACATTAGTGGCCCACACACCGACTCACACACTGGCCCACACACTGGTGGCCCACACACTGGCCCACACATCGGCCCACATTAGTGGCCCACACACTGGCCCACACACTGAAAAAAAAAAGGTAAAAAAAGGTAAAAAAAAAAAAAAAAAAAAAAAAAAAAAACGATTTTTTTTTTTTTTTTTTTCAGGACCAGCCCACTTTGGTCCCGGCCCATCGGGATTCGTCCCGAACGTCCCGATGGCCAGTCCGCCACTGGGGCTGTGGGACCATTGGGTTGTGGGAACATAGGGCCTAATTTTGAGAAAATTCTTAGAAATGTAGGAGCATATATGGCTGTGGGACCATTGGGCTGTGGGAACATAAGGCCTAATTCTGAGTGGAAAAATTATCTTAGAATTGTGGGAACATAGGGCTGTCGGACCATTGGGCTTTGGGAACATAGGGCTGTCGGACCATTGGGCTGTGGGAACATAGGGCTGTCGGACCATTGGGCTGTGAACATAGGGCTGTCGGACCATTGGGCTGTGGGAACATAGGCATGCTTCCGTACCTGGTACAGAGTACTTTTTTTAGTAACTGCTCTGTCGAGGTTCCAAGCGGGTAGAACAGGGACTAAAAAGTGACCTGAAACACTGATTGGTCAGTCCCCTCTCTCCCTCCCCCACTAATCTCTTGTCACCCCCACCCCTTCTAACCCCCTTCTCACACATACACAAATAAACCCTCAACCCCCAGAGGAGCAACACCGAATGGATCTGCGCAACTTGCGCTCCGGAGAGAGAGGCGCATGTTCATTCGCTTGTGTACGGTACACTTTTACTGCTTCTCGGTCTCAGAAAACCAACTCAAGTAAGATGTCATTATTTTCAGAATTTCATTGGCTACAAACGGTCAATAATTTTCAACGTCAGTGGTGATTTGTCTGGTCATTGAGAGGCGAAACGAAGGTTTTCCTATAACCCTAGTTATATAAATACTGGCGGAGCATCTCACTCTGCCATTGAGATATCATCTCCATGCACATATTGTGCACATGAAAAAGTTGACACATGCACGTCACTTGCACGTGACCACGCCTACTCCTGTGTGTTCCTACAAAACACAGGAAGTGGTCACGCTTACACCCTTCCAAGTCTGAATTCCATGCGTGAAAAAATTATTCTTAGAAATGTGGGAACATAGGGCTGTGGGACCATTGGGCTGTGGGAAGATAGGGCCAAATTTTTTGGAAGATCTTAGAAATATGGGAACATAGGGCTGTGGGACCATTGGGTTGTGGGAACATAAGGCCTAATTCTGAGTGGAAAAATTATCTTAGAATTGTGGGAACATAGGGCTGTCAGACCATTGGGCTTTGGGAACATAGGGCTGTCGGACCATTGGGCTGTGGGAACATAGGGCTGTCGGACCATTGGGCTGTGGGAACATAGGGCTGTCGGACCATTGGGCTGTGGGAACATAGGCATGCTCCCGTACCTGGTACAGAGTACTTTTTTTAGTAACTGCTCTGTCGAGGTTCCAAGCGGGTAGAACAGGGACTAAAAAGTGACCTGAAACACTGATTGGTCAGAAGAGAGAATTGTCAGTAGCCTCGTGACTACTAATTAGCATTAGCATTATTTGTTTTCTAGAGAGAACAAGTGCAATAAACAAAAAGAAATACATTCACACAGTGTATTCTGCCTCATTTATTGATGAAACAAAACCAACACAATTTACCACCAAGAACAAAGAGTTTAGTCTCACAAAAAGATCGCTAATGTGACTGGGATTTCCTATTATAAGTATAACCGTTAGCATTGCGGCTAGCGTACATTAGCTAATAAGGCACTGGTTTCATAGCTTCATCTAGTTTCGAAATCCTCTATTGTATGTGTGTGTCGCGTTGAAGATGGGGGGGGGGGGGGGGTACTACCTGCAGTAGAAAACGAACAAAGTACCAGGTACCAAAAGCAAACTAGAGTTGAGTCGAGTAGGTACCATGCAGTGGAAAAGCAGCATTAGACCAAGGGGGTTGGGTTGTGTTTGAGTTTACTGAGAGACATGACTTGATTGTTTAGCTAGGTGGATAAACTGCTTCAACCATGGAGAGGGAGGCCAGTACAGTGAAAGGATATGGCCTTCGAAAACGTCAATATACAGAAGAAAATATTCTACCACAGAGCGTTTAAAATGTGAGTAACCTGCAGCATTGGCCATGTGTTCCCCTATACTAACGCAAAATGTTACTTAACTTCAGACTAAAACTGCATTTCCATTCTGCTGAAAGTGTTAGATTAAAGAATAGGAAATAGGTTCATTTATTTCTTAAGACATGGCATACAGAGGCCATGACAAACTGATTACTTCTATGTGATTACTGAATTTGGAACAGTAATGCATTACATTACTCGTTACAGAAAGATGTAGTGTGATTACAGTAATTTGTTACTTTGTAACGCATTCCCCCCAACACTGGTAGTGAGTGAAAGCCGTGATACATTTCACCAGTGAAATTCTATTGAATTGAATTTGCCATAGGGCATCGCTATAAAATAAATGGCAACCAATGCGATTTAGAGGGGGGGGGAAAGCTGTTGCATCAACAAGCTGATTCTAGTAATATATTACAGTAACAACGCCGACCCCCAATGCATCTGGCAGGTTATACAGGCCATTAAGGAATATAAACCCACCAATAACTCCCGCCAACCAGCGACACCTCCCTCCCTGATGAGCTCAATAACTTTTACGCCCGCTTTGACAGGGACAACTAAGAGATGGTCATCAAGGCTGTACTCCCTGCTGACCACCAACCCCCCACTCTCACCATCACCGACGTGTGCGCTGCAGGATAATGCTCCTGGCTCTGACAGGCTGCCTCCTCGTGTATCGGAGGGGACACGTGATGCAAGGCTTCTATCCTGTTTAATATGCGAGCACATATGCGAGCAACGTTCAAGACAGGGGAGGGGAGAATTGGCACAGTGAAATTGGGATGGGAGAAAAATAGAAAAAGAGGAGAAAAAGTGGATAAAAAAAATAATAATCGTAACCAGTAACCATAGGCCTACTTGCGACCGTTTTCAGCTTGCCATTGCCCCGACTGCTTTGTTGTTGTTGAATCAAGTGAAATCCTAGGTAAGTGTGTATTGTGCGCATGCACGTTGACGTGAACATGCGGCACACTTCATAGGTTTGTTCCGCGGTAAACGAAATGTTAAATTTCTTTTAATTGCCACCGGTAGATCTCACGTGAATCGGTACTCGGTAGTACCGACGGGATTCGGTCAATAGTCGATACCCTTAAAAGTACCGGAATCGGTACCCATCCCTAATGGTCATCCTTGAGTTTAAGTTTAGATCGCAGGCCAACCAGGAGCCCCAAGTCAGACGACTTGAGGAACCTGAGGTGGAATAAAGGGCTAAGAGGTCTGTAATATAAGAGGGAGCTGCCTGCCCATTTAGGGCTTTAACCTCTTAACACTGCCATTGTCATAGAGTTACAGAGGTTTGAACACACTGAAATTAAAGTTTTTTTTATAATTTGCGTCTGAATTATGCCTGCAGATCTATCTACTCTATAGTTATTAGCTGAAAACACTGCTGGAGCCATGGCCTGAAGTCTTACCTAGAACATGTCCAAAGTCAATAACAATATCACAAAATATTTGTGTTTTACACATCTTTATGTAATGGTATGTTTAGGCGTTTTTCCAAAAAGGAGTGAGAGGAGTCAACACTACCTCAGTCCCCTCTCTCCCTCCCCCACTAATCTCTTGTCACCCCCACCCCTTCTAACCCCCTTCTCACACATACACAAATAAACCCTCAACCCCCAGAGGAGCAACACCGAATAGATCTGCGCAACTTGCGCTCCAGAGAGAGAGGCGCATGTTCATTCGCTTGTGTACGGTACACTTTTACTGCTTCTCGGTCTCAGAAAACCAACTCAAGTAAGATGTCATTATTTTCAGAATTTCATTGGCTACAAACGGTCAATAATTTTCAACGTCAGTGGTGATTTGTCCGGTCATTGAGAGGCGAAACGAAGGTTTTCCTATAACCCTAGTTATATAAATACTGGCGGAGCATCTCACTCTGCCATTGAGATATCATCTTCATGCACATATTGTGCACATGAAAAAGTTGACACATGCACGTCACTTGCACGTGACCACACCTACTCCTGTGTGTTCCTACAAAACACAGGAAGTGGTCACGCTTACACCCTTCCAAGTCTGAATTCCATGCGTGAAAAACATCCAAGGGTCCTCAGGGCGCTGAAGAGCGAGACGCTCCGCCAGTATTCATATAACTAGGGTTATAGGATAACCTTCGTTATATTACATCTGGCTCGCGTCTCGCTCTGCCATTGAGATCAACAGGGGCAGAGCGGACGCGTGGCCACATCAAATGCACCACCTGAGGGCCCATAAGCCTCTGGGGGGGAGGGGAGTCCCGTCCACCCCCCCGTCCTAACGAGGGGGGGGGGGGGGGGGGGGGGGGGGGGGGCAGTCAACTACAACCAACGTGCGAAAAATGGAACCAGTCACCCTAGAACGCACAGTGCAGGCAGGACCGAGTGTGACAGAGCACCCACGGTCCACACCCATACACACCTGCTAGCGTTAGGAGGAGGGTGAATAGCCTGCAGCACAATATCCCTGGAGCGATAAGAGCTCCGGATATTCTTTGCCACAAAGGCCGGATTAGGCCTCAGAGTCGCACTGTTATCGGCCTAAATAGACAGGCACTCTGACCGCACCGAGAGAGCACACAGCTCACCCATGCTTTTAGGGGAGGTGATGGCCAGAAGGAACCTGGTCTTGAAAGACAGTCGATCCAATGGCGCCTGCTCAAGAGGCTCAAACGGGGCCCCCAACAGCCTTTCCAGGAGCAGTTGGAGGTCCCAGCTCGGAGACAGAGCACGTTCCACAGGCTTGAGACGGCGTGCGCCAAGCAGGAAACGTCTGATGAGAGGGTGGCTGAACAGCGTGACAAGACGATATAGCTGCGGCGTATACCTTCACTGTCAAGGCCGACAGCCTATCCAGATAGACTGGAGGAAGGACAGAACCAAGTCCAGGGGGCACGACACCGGGTCCAGGCCCCCAACCTCACACCACTCTTGAAACATACTAATAATAATAATAATGGATTGGATTTATATAGCGCTCTTCATGACACCCAGAGCGCTTCACAGAGTCCATTATTCGTTCATACACAGTCATACCGGTGGTGGTAAGCTACAATTGCAGCCAGAGCTGCCCTGAGGCAGACTCACGGAAGCATGGCGAATAATCATCGGCTACGGCCCCTCCGACCACCACCAACATTCATTCACATGCATACACATTCATACGAGGCAATGTTGGTTAAGTGTCTTGCCCAGGGACACAACGGCAATGGGATGGACATGGGCTTGAGCGGGATTTGAACCACCAACCCTTCGATCATTGGATGACCCGCTCTACCCCTGAGCCAAAGCCGCCACTTCCCTGCGTAAACCGCGGTAGTGGACGGAGTGCGCGCGTTCTGGATGGTGTTAACCACAGTAGAGTTAAGACGCATCCCCTCCAGATTCACCCTTTCAGCAGCCAAGCCATTAGAGGCTGCCCCAGAACAGGAGGCAGAAACAGTGTTCCGCGTGCCTGAGAGAGGGCCAGCGGTGACCATGGAACAGGCCAAGGCAGGGCCACCAAGAGCTGAATCAGGGCAGGCAACCACACAGCTGTGCCCCGGTCCGGCGCGACCAGGATCAAAGTCCTGCGCTCCTGACGTACCCGCTCCAACAGCTGAGCTATCAGGTGTATGGGTGGGAATGCGTACAGAATCCCGGGCGGCCACGGGTACATCGAGAAGGCATCCACTCCCAGAGAGGGGTTGTCCTTCCGACTCACCGAGAACCACAGAGGGCACTGGTAAGCAGTGATGGGCAAGCTACTTGGAAAATGTAGCAAGCTACACTACAAGTTACTCTCGATTAAATATAGCTCAACTACAATGGAAGCTATCCCCAGATAAATGTAGCAAGCTACACTACAAGAACATGGCAAAAATAGCTAGCTACATCGGCACTATTTTAATTTTTTTTTTACTTCATGATCACGTTTCCACCAAACAAATAGACAGGCAAAATAAATGCTCAGTTTGATTGTTTATTATAAAACTGAAACAAGCCCTCGGTCTGGCTTTTTGTGTCATCCTTTTAACATGAACTTGTATTATGTACAAAATCCAGGAATCTGGTAAAAAAAAAGAAAAAAAAATGTAACATTCATCTTGGGTTAAAAAATAGCGGCGTTAAAATAATTGTGGGTTAATGCGTTAATAAAGCTTTAACTTTGACAGCCTTAGTTATTACACATTCTTACACATACATGTATGTTGAAAATCTGAGGTATTGATGAAGTAACAAAGGAAAAAAGCCAAAAGCACTTACTCCTCAGACATTCTTTGACAATTTTACAGCCCAAAATACAAAAAAGATCCAGGCGGAATAGGTAACAAAGGGTTAAAGAAATATTGTCTGAACTGTCAGATGCAAACTGGCTGTGTGACATAACCGAGCATCTCGCTCAATTGAATAAGAAGCTGTAGGGACGCAAACAAGTCCCACCCAAAACTTGACCAATATAGTTGTGAACTGAGACAACCCTTATTTTGTTATTTTTTAGTACAGTTACAAGTCAAGTCAAGTCAAGTCAAGAGTTTTATTTGTCACGGCATACGAGTATACAATGAAATGCGGGTGGTCTTGCCCGCAACGATGTGCAATACAGTGGTACAACATATAATAGATCCAATACAAAAAACATTGTGCAATAACAGGTAACAGGCAACATGGTGTGACATCTCGGCATTTGTACATAGTTATTTACAGAGTATATAGGACATGCTAGGTAGCTTTGGTACTGCAATACACTGTTACTGTTGCTAATACTAGTTTAAAGTGGCCTTTCCTTTTGGCAATAAGTGTGAGTGTGTGCCCGCTCATGTTAAAGTGTCAAAGTGGCTGCTAGTGTGTGAGCGTGCACATCGTGCGTGTCGTGTGTGTGCTCATGTGTGCTTATGTGTGGATAGTTCAGTGTTCTGTGGTACTCAATGTTCATTGTTCAAGACTCTGATGGCCTGGGGGAAGAAGCTGAGCAGTTGTGTGTTCATGCAGACACATAATAGCAATTTCATTACGAATTGAAAATGGTGGACCCTGATGTAAACAAGTCGAAAGTCTTTCTCTGGTCTGCATCCCCTTAACAATTGTGTGAATTGAGCTGTACTGTACTGTACACATTCTGCAATCTGTTAATTAAAGTTAATTAAACTATCTTCCATTAGTTGAATGTATGGCCTCTGCAAGGTTGTGTGCAGCCATTTGTTTTTGTAACATCTGCTACATCTGTCCCACGTGTTCTTTGCAGCTCAGTTGTTAGTTCTGCCCCTCTTGACTGTGACAAAAAGGTTTTGAACAAACTTAATGTCATAGCTTGTATTTGATGATCTTCTTCTTTGTTATTTACTTGAATGGTTTGATCATTGATTAATGGAGTAATATGGGGTTAACTAAAATTATTTGTTAAAATAACATAAGCTAACATATATTTTTACATCTATGCAAATGCATATGCAATATGTATAACTTGAATAAGTAATAAATACAGAAACAACATGTTTAACAATATGTAAATGAGTAGCTACATTTATTTTACATTACATTAACATTTATACGGTCTTTGGCCCTTTGAGGGCAACCATAATGCTGATGTGGCCCTCTGTGAAAATGAGTTTGACACCCCTGGTATAGAGTGTTAGCCTGGTTAGCTCCACGCGTCGCAACACCGTTTTTCCAGCGCCTGGAGCAGACACAGCCGAGAGACTCCACCGGGCATCCCTCACCTCCAGCCATTCACCTGCCAACCGCCAGCCCAGCCAGCCCACCTTGGTATCCCAGGTGACAGTTTTCGGGACCGTTTTACCAGTGATGGGCAAGCTACTTGGAAAATGTAGTAAGCTACACTACAAGTTACTCTTGATTAAATATAGTTCAACTACAATGGAAGCTATCCCCAGATAAATGTAGCAAGCTACACTACAAGAACATGGCAAAAATAGCTAACTACATCGGCACTTTTTTTTTTTTTTTTTTTTTTACTTTATGATCAAGTTTCCACCAAACAAATAGGCAGGCAAAAAAAAGGTTCAGTTTGATTGTTTATTAGAAAACTGAAACAAGCCCTCGGTCTGGCTTTTTGTGTCATCATTTTAACATGAACTTGTATTATGTACAAAATGTTAATAAAGTATGAGGAAAGAACTGTGGAAACGTAATAAATCAAAGGCAGTGAAACAATAATCAAATAAACACCAAAATATATACTCTGAATTTTAACTAATAATAACTGTCTCTTACTGCATTTTACTATTATGCTACCATGTCTATACTACCACCAACTATGCTAATATGTCTATACTACTACAGTATGTACTCAGAGTATAACACTCAAGCTCGACACTGCTAGACAAACAATACTACTTATCCTTGGCTGGCAGATATAAGTTGCTTTGAATGAAAGCGTCAGCTAAATGACCAAATGTATTTAAATATGTAACTCACAAAACATTCCATGGCCCCAAAATCCTGACCGACCCACAGGTTGAGAACCACTGCTCTAGGTGATCTTTTCCATCTTAGTGTATGTATTATTTATGTTAGTTTGTTTTTTCTTTTCTCCACCCCCATAATATTGTTCATTTTCTGCCTACAGTGAAACATGATAGCAGCTATCTGTTAGTTAAAGCTGTTGTGTGCTGTTTGGGAACAGTTGACAATAAACACCTAAACACATATTTTTTAGGCGTTTTTTCAGTCAAACTCATACATTTTTCCAGATAGGGCCATGGAGAGACATTGTTGTTATTGACATCATCTTCATCAATGCCATCAGCCCTGGAAACATCGAATCCCTCTGCCATTTCGCGCGGACTGGTTCATTCATTCATTCAGTGGTCTGTGTTTAGATCTTTTTACTTCCTGATTTGCGGAGCTGGAGTGGCATGTCCCGCCCTATCCTGCCTCTGATTGGCCTACCCGTAATGTTTTGGCCTAACCTTACCCAATAGTGAGTCATCATACTCATATCTAAACCAACCAACCAATCATAGTGGGTTTTCTCGAGATGCATCCAGCTGCAGGACCACAGAACCCCCACACTCTCAGGACCACCACACTTTGCGGACCCACACTCTCCGGATAAAGTTTTCAATCAATCAATCAATCAATCCTGCAGTGCAATACTCCAATTCAGCCATTGGGTGGGACGGTCACGTGACCCAAATCAGCCAATGGGAGCGAGGGTCAGGAGAGTGTGGGTCCGCAAAGTGTGGCGGTCCTGAGAGTGTGGGGGTTCTGTGGTCCTGCAGCTGGATACTATTGGTTTTCTCCAGGGATTTTTTTTATTTTTTTTCTGTTTCTCCGGATAGTAGCGTGTATCGTTTTGCTCACGCTACGCCACTACTTGATTCCAAAAATAGCTGCACTACAGAGAACGCTACTTGGTTCAAAAGTAGCGACGCTACCATCATGCTACTGAGAAATGTAGTTAAGCTATGTAGCGTCGCTACTTGTAGCTAGCTACTGCCCATCACTGTGTTTTTACAGCCAACTAACTCCGAACATTCGCTACGTGGGGCGGACCGGCACTCAGCCTATAGACTCTAACTGCAGGGCGAGTCGAGTCCAGGTACATTTTGCGCTCCCAGCGCCGTGGAATATTGCTTACGAACGTTTCTTTTGGTAGCATGCTCGCTAAGAGCGAAGGGGCTGTTGTGTTTTGAGCCACCACGTTCACAAGCCGCGACCGAGCGATCCAACTTTATTATTTTAGATATATGTTTGTTTTCAACAAGTGTGGGCCCCACTTATTTCAACCGTTATGTGTGTGTTGTGTTGTTCGGGTGTGCAAGCAGCACTTATGTAAAAAAGATAATTTTTCCAATCGAGTAGCTCACGGAGCTTTCCGCTAACCTCCTTCAGATGTGGTGTGTGTAATGAGTATTAACCCATACAGGGACGTGTTCATGAATGCTAATTACAAAGTCCAAGTGGTCATGCACTGTGCACTGTTGTAAACATGTGGAATATCTTACAGTAAAAGGAGAGGCGGATAATTGGATTCACTGTGTGTGTGTGGATTAATGGTGCATTATTGTCTAACCTCTTTTGATCCACGGTATATGTTTAATTGGGGAGGTGCTCCTTACAGGTCTCCAACAGTCAGCAAGGTACGGACTGCTTTGGGGAAGAATTATACCATCCACCACTACTGCCACCGGGTGTGAGGGGGTGTGGGACGTACTAGGGGAGTGTGGGTGTTTAGGGGTTGCTGAGCATCGCCCTGGAGGGGGAGAAGGACCAGTACACACCACCTAGGTTAGTAAATCCACATCTGCCACATTTGTTAACCTTGAATCTAGTACCCTTACACTGCAGTCGGGGGCCCAGCCGGACTCAGCTCTGCCGGGTTCCTACTATCCGGTGACAGTATAAATTCACCCTCACTAAGTAGGGATAATCCACCCTTCTACACATAGATCACAAAACTTATAATTTAAGTCTAATTCAATTATAATTGAGTTTAACATTAGCATTTTTGTTAGAAGTTAGTATTTCCTGGATGACAGTGTGGCCAGCTGGGTAATAGCAAACATGATTTCAGGATTATTTACGTAGCAGAGCCGGCTCAGATTTTAAGGTAGTACAGAGTGGGAGAATGTGAAAATGGCACTCTGGTGACAGGTTCTGCACAAACAATCTATAGTCAAAGTCATGCCTCCAGGAGGAGTTAACTGTAAAACATTTTTAAAAATAAGAGTTTTTGGAGGGGACCTTTAAAGGTTATTGTAGCCAAGTAAATAAGCAGACCCCTGGAATAAAAAGTATATTTGCATCTAAAACCCTTATACAGCATGTAACAAGAACTCAGATCATGAAAGATCTGTCGTTAACTGGTGTCGCTCGGGTAAGTAGCTAGTTAAGTGGGCTACTGCTAGCTGCTGTGGAGGTGAAATGGGGTAGGCATCGGGATGGAAGACAGTGAGAGGCCGAATCAACTTAAACATTCCTGAGGAAATCTATAGTGGCAAGGCCCAGTAGACCTTATAACGCAGATCTGATCGGATGAATCCTGTGGGGCGTAGCTGGGGGGGGGGTATCTTAGGATGATTCCAAGGGCCCAGCACTGGAAGGGGGCCCCAACATTTTTTTTTTTTTTTTTTTACTAGACATCACTCAGGTGTATTATTGATGCTCTCATTGATACTATGTTTGTTTCTGAAGTGTGTGTGTGTGTGTGTGTGTGTGTGTGTGTGTGTGTGTGTGTGTGTGTGTGTGTGTGTGTGTGTGTGTGTGTGTGTGTGTGTGTGTGTGTGTGTGTGTGTGTGTGTGTGTGTGTGTGTGTGTGTGTGTGTGTGTGTGAGAGATATATATAGAGAGAGGGGGGGCTTTGGTAGACTATTGCATTGGTCCATTCATTGAAGATGAACGCAATGCGACATCCTTTACTAGGCTCACCCACCAACAGTGCAGGTGCTGAACTGCTGATCCGAATGTATAGGTAAAAACCATATTATGCGTTTTCATCAATAAGAAAATGGCACCAAAAAAAATCCGCTCGCGCGCTTATGCGCGCTCGCATTCACTGGGGGCCTACAAATACATTCTTTCATGGGGCCCAGAATCTGGAGCTACACCCCATGCAGGGCTCACCGGGATCTAACATGTGCGGTTACTGGACTTAAGTTATATTTGAAGAACAACCAAACCTTAAATTAAATATATATTTTCCTAATTCTCTCGATTTTTACATTTGCCCAGTTCATTACTATCTGTAGCATGTATATGTACAGTGATGGAGACCAGCTGACAGGCTCTCCTCTCTCCAGCCCTCTCACCAGGTGCACACACATTTGGATGACAGCTCATTTTGGTCAATGCAGGAAAAATGCACAGAATGTTACTCTGAAAATTAAACAAAACACGCTATTTTATTTATTTAGGCTGTGCCTTGCCAAGTTCAGTGTTGTCATAGCAACTCTCCCCATCGGTGTGTTTGTGCCTGAACACGATGAGAAGAGGGGGTGGGCAGTGGGCGACTTTGGAGGCGGGCTGTAGTAGGCTGCTCACCCAATCAGAAGTTACAACCGGTACCGGTATTTTCTGAGCTATTCTTCAAAACAAAAAAAAGGTTTTCATTCACTTTTGATTGGGTGGGTAAGACGCATGTTTGGGTGGGCTCAACCCCTGTCCATAGCCGCCACCAGCCTTGTAACTGGATGGTACAATATTGTCATGTTTATATTTTCTTGTATGGAGGCGTGGAAGTAGACTACTTGTGCAACAACTTGAGTTACAGTTGCATGGCTGATTTAATGATGATTATTTGTTGACAGGAATTAAACTCTAGCTTTGCAGTTGGATAAGCTATATGTCTGCAACCAGGCCGCTGAGCAGTCAACTAACACTACTTCAATGTGTTACAACTCTGGCCATAACATGCATAATAGTTGAACTTGTATCATCACAACCAGTAACAAATAAGCAGTAATAAAACATAAAACCTCATTATTATAACCATATAAGTCCTATAAACTTGCAACAATATAGGCTACAATATTCCATATCTTCTTTTAAGGTGTGGAATGCCAAAAAGGTTTGGTGTCTCTCTGTCTTTATCTCTATCACAGTGTGAGAAGAGCATTTATGCAGGTGAACACCAGGAAGGCTGCTGGCCCAGATGGTATAACAGGACGCATACTTAAGTCCTGTGCCAACCAGCTTGCCCCGGTGTTCACCGCCATATTTAATCGATCCCTGGCGGAGTCAGTGGTCCCTGCCTGCTTCAAGATGTCTACCATCATCCCTGTACCGAAGAAAACCTCCCCAACATGTCCAAATGACTACAGACCGGTGGCACTCACCTTTGTGGTCATGAAATGTTTCGAGAGGCTGGTCAAGGACCACATTTGTGCCTCCCTCCCCAGTGATATGGACCCTATGCAATTTGCATACAGGACAAACAGGTCCACTGACGACGCGGTCTCCCAGGTACTGCACAGCACCCTCTCCCACCTTGACCGTCAGAAGGGGGGCTATGTGAGACTGTTGTTCATTGACTACAGCTCAGCGTTCAACACCATAGTCCCCACCAGACTGGTGGACAAGCTGATCGAGCTGGGTCTGAGCTCCGCCCTGAGCGCCTGGGTACTGGACTTTCTGAGCGAAAGACCCCAGGCGGTCAGGGTGGGGGGTCAGACCTCCAACACCATCACCCTGAGCATCGGGTCCCCCCAGGGCTGTGTTCTAAGCCCCCTGCTGTACTCACTCTACACACACGATTGTGTGGCCAAGTTCAGCTCCAACTCCATAGTGAAGTTCGCAGACGACACGTGGTGGTGGGGCTGATCTCGGACAACGACGAGAAGGCCTACCGGGAGGAGGTTGAGGTACTGGAACGCTGGTGCCAGGACAACAGCCTGCTCCTGAACATTGGTAAAACCAAGGAGCTGATCGTGGATTATAGGAGAGGACAGCAGGAGACACACACACCACTGATGATTAACGGGGCTACCGTGGACAGGGTGAGCAGCTTTAAGTACCTGGGGGTCCACATCTCAGAGGATCTGACATGGTCAACACACATAGACACAGTAGTAAAGAAGGCGAAACAGCGCCTCTACCACCTGAGACAGTTAAGGAAGTTCAGAGTATCGGGGAAGATACTCCAGTCCTTCTACTCAGGAGCTGTAGAGAGCATCTTGACCGGAAACATCACTGCCTGGTATGGAAACAGCACGGCACAGGACAAGAAGGCCCTACAGAGAGTGGTGCGCTCAGCCGAGCGTACCACGGGTATTGCGCTACCTCCCCTGCAGGTTCTATACAACAAGAGGCAAATCCAGAGCCTGCAGGATAATGAAAGACCCCCACCACCCCAATAACAGCCTGTTCCAACTGCTGAGGTCAGGCAGACGCCTGCGAACCCCAGCTACTAGGACAGAGAGGCTTAGGCTCAGCTTCTTCCCCCAGGCCATCAGAGCCTTGAACAATGAACATTGAGTGCCACAGAACACTGAACTATCCACACACAAGCACACATGAGCACACACACGACACGCACGCTGTGCACGCTCACACACTAGCAGCCACTTTAACACTTTAACATGAGCGGGCACACACTCATGCCGCACACACGCACACTTATGGCCAAAAGGAAAGGCCACTTTAAATTAGTATAACAACAGGAACAGTGTATTGCACTACTAAAGCTACCTAGCATGTCCTATATGCTCTGTAAATAACTATGTACAGATACCGAGATGTCACACCATGTTACCTGTTACCTGTTACCTGTTTATTGCACAATGTTGTTTTTTCATTGGATTCTATATATTTTGTACCACTGTAATGCACATCGTTGCTGGCAAGACCACCCGCATTTCATTGTATACTTGTATGCCGTGACAAATAAAACTCTTGACTTGACTTGACTTGACTTATCTACACACACACACACACACACACACACCCACACACACACGCGCACGCACGCACGCACGCACGCATGCACGCACGCACGCACGCACGCACGCACACACACACACACACACACACACACACACACACACACACACACACACACACACACACACACACACACACACACACACACACACACACACACACACACACACACACACACACACACACACACACATACACAAGCATGCACAAATGCAAACACACACAAACACAAACACCATGTTAAATTTATGCACACACACAAACATGCATGTTAACAGAATTCGGCTATAGGGCGACAATAATGTGGTGAAGAGGCATGGTTTCTATCTTGAGCCTGAACTGGCGTGGTTTCTTTTTATTCACATGAAATGGGAGTATACCTTTGCTTTTATACTCGCCACAAGGTGGAGTACCTCGGTGGCTCCGCCTAGAGCGCCCTCTAGTGGGAACAGATATATATATGCAACTAGACAGTCACTGGTGGAGACAATTATATATGCAGGTAAACAGTTACTAGTGTAAACAGCCATATGTACAGTTAGACAGTTACTAACAATCCTACACAGAGCCTCTGATCTCAACACTCCCACTTAGGTCAGCATTAGCATACTGGCTGACTTCTGGGAAAAACATTTAACAAAGGAAATAATATAATCCAAAAAACATCCATAGGGTATGACAGTCAATATCTTCACATTAAACATGACCTTTGCAAATCCCTTCAATTTTAATTTGAAACAGGCTCTCTCATAGTATCTATTACTCTGTCGTCCATTGGACAGTAAACCGGTGTCATTCTTTCTTATCTGATGACATACCTGATGAGATGATATTATTTATAATGACATGTTTACATCTATATTGACATATTGGGTTCCTAGTAATCACAATGGTCCCCTGGTTGTCCTCATAAACAACAGTCTCCATATATACACAATGTTCATCATTTTAAACGGTTTTGACAGAACGCCCATTCTTCAAAAACACCATATTCGGTATAGAGGATACATTTCAATTACCTACTGCATTTTAAGCAATACATTCATAACCTTATCTTCATCACTTCGAGCCGTTGCTCTAGATCAGGGGTCGGGAACCTATGGCTCGCGAGCCATATATGGCTCTTCTGGTGACAGCATATGGCTCCCAGAAATTTTTGAGTAAAAAAAAAAAAAAAAATTTATACTTGTGATATTTCTTAATAATACTGTGTCATTTTAAAGTAAACAGAAATTAGTTTTGAAGATACAGCTAATAGTATCTGTAGCTGAAGATATAGCAAGCAGAGCTGGCGAGGGAACACAAGTGGACAGAAATTTTAAATCTTCAACCTGAAGACCAGCTGATTCTTAAAACTTGGAACGAGCTTCCTGTGACATACCACACAATGCAGCGTGAGTATTGTCGTATTGACCATGTTTGGCTCTACATATGCATGTGGGCAGTCATTCTCGCATATAAAGAACATTAAGACCAACCTACGCTCACGTTTAACTGATGGAAGCCTCAACGCCTGCATGAAGCTCAACCTCACCACGTATGAACCAGATTACAAGGCCATCAGCAAAACCATGCAGCACCAGAAGTCGCATTAAAAGTAAGACATATTTAATTTATTATACGTTAAAAATACTATATGGCTCTCAATGAAATATATTTAGAAATATTTGGCTTTTATGGCTCTCCCAGTCAAAAAGGTTCCTGACCCCTGCTCTAGATAAACACATTTTGCATTGTCATAGCTAGAAACATATACTCAGCTTCACAGGCTGATAGTATCACTGTAGGCTCTAGGCCCTTAAACCTTTGTTGTCTTTTATGAAACACCGCTGTCCGTCTGCAGCACCTCTGGGATAACGAAAAACATATTTTTGACGTAGTTCAATGATTCTCTGTGGGGTCAACAAAAATACTATGACACACTTACTCACTACAGAACATAGGTCAGGGCGAGTACAGGTTGTCCAACAGAATGAAGCTACCCACAGTTTATCTATACATTTCTTACTTCAGTCAAAAACATCTCAGGACCTTTTCCCACATATCTCATCTGGGATATTTTTACACAGTTGGCAGACTGTTCGAAGTCCATACCTATAAAATGGTTTAACCTGCCTAGGTCTTTCTTTTGTGGTCTGGAGCGATGATCAAATCCTCCACTTCTGTATTATAAACATAGATCCTCTTTTGTATTTAAACATTGAATCACCTCTGTACTTAAACATGGGGTTAAACATAAGATCCATTTCAGTATTTTAAACCTGGTAACTCATCCACCTCTGTACTTAAACATGGGACCAAACATATGGCTAATTTCTTCAGCATTTAATACATTTTCTATGAACCATACTTTGTATTTACCGTGGTCTTCAATACCCTCCTGGATCGAATACAACCATTTCCCTCCCACTGTCTGTCTGCCCTCTGGTAACTTGGTTGAATACACCCATTTTCCTCTCACTGTATGTCTGCCCTCTTCGGGGGACAATGTGGCCTCCTTAAAGGTCGGGTTTACCCCACTGACTACCCTGTAGTAGTACTCAACGGGGGTAGGTGTATTGTCCTCCTCGTCACTCCATTTCCTGGCATAGTCTGGCAGATATTCTGGGGGTTTGTGTTCCCTTGGGAAATACCTCCCACTGCTTGGGGCACTTGACGTCACCCTCAGGTGCTCCTCGTCATCGCCCTCTGGGGGTTGCTGACTGTCTGTCTGCACAACTGTACTAAGTACACTGGGGTGATGTGTTTCTGTTTCTACACACCTTGCTCTGGAGTCCAGCTCTGGCTCCTCTGTCTGTGTCTCGCTCTCACAGGTTGTCTTCGTGACAAACTTGACTAGCATGTGTTTCTGCACTCTCCCGTTACCGGGGTGATAAACTAAGCAGGACTTCCTCTGTCGTGTCCTAAGAAAAATCCTTTTACATCCTTGGACTTGGGTTTTCCCCTGTCCTGCAGGTACGCATAACACACTGATCCAAATCGGTGCATTCTGGCTAGATTACACTTCTTTCCTGTCAGCGCTGTATACGGGGGTGGTGCCCGAGTGCTTATTAAAGCACCTGTTTCTGGTGTAAGCGGCTTCTTGCATCGCATAATGCCACAGGCTCTTTGGTAAGTTACTATCTGCTAGCTTACACCTAGCCATTTCGAAAAGGGTGTGCCATTCCCTCTCTGCCACCCTGCTCTGGTGTGTGGGATATGGACGTGACGTCTCGTGTCTTATCTTATACCTTCTCAACAGTGATTGGAACTCTTTGTTTGTGAACTCGGTTTCGTGGTCGGACCTCAAACATCTTACTGTACCATAAGGGGCTACGTCTGCCAGGAATTTTTCTGTGGCCTGGAGTGTGTCACTCTTTTCTTTGATAAAGTAAACAAACACTGCCCCTGTACACACGTCTGTAAAGGACTGTACATATCTAAAACCTCCTATGGACTTGTTGCTTACTGGGCCTGCTAGGTCCATGTCAACTAGTGCAAGTGGTACCCTTACTCTGTCTGTGGGATTTCTGTATCTCGGTTGGGTAAAGTTCCCCGTTTTGCACATTGCAAAATTTTTGTCAGGTCTACGCTTCTCCCCTTCAATGTGCATGCCCTCTGACACTACTTGCAGTTTCAGTAAATCCTCATAATTTCAATGATCCATAATCTCGTGCCACGTCGGAATATCGTGACTGGCCGTCCCGCTACACACATCATCATTATCATTACAGTGGTCGTTGTCATTACACTCCGTTTTCAGATAAAATATTCTCTGGTACTTTATGTCAAACCGGGTACCGTCAGGTTCTACAAGAAAATGTTTACCTTTGTCGAAGAATACCTTGGCGCCGCTGGCAGTAGCAGCTATTACAGAGAATAGTCCTTGTGGGAACGATGGTACGTATAGAGCGTTCTTTAGCGTCACTGTACGCCGGCGCCCCTTGCTGTCCGTGAGGCATACCTGTGCGTCTCCCCTCTCTTGTGCCAATCCGTAGATGCGTCTACCGTCCGCCAGCTCCATTCAGTGCGTCTCCGGGTGGAAAGTGTTGTCAAAGTTCTTGAACCGACTCCTGTCGTTGATGACATGGGACGACGCGCCCATGTCCACGATCAGTCCCCTTCTCTGGGCCCGCTGCAGCTGGGCCGGTCCGGCGATGGCCGCCGTCCGCGCTCCAAAAGCGCAGTCTTCTTGTCCCGTTATCCTCCGGGCGTCGACTCGCCTCACGTCGATCGTCGCCGCCATCGATTCTCCGGGCGTCGCCTCGATTCATCTCACGTCGATAGTCGCCGCCGCCGTGTCCACTGTCGTCATCCTGTCCACAGCCGTTATCTTGTCCGTAGTCGCCATTTTGTCCGTGGCCTCCGTCTCGTCTGTAGTCGCCATTTTGTCCGTGGCCTTCGTCTCGTCTGTAGCCGCCATTTTGTCCGTGGCCTTCGCCTCGTCTGTAGTCGCCATTTTGTCCGTGGCCTCCTTCTCGTTCATGGCCGTCGTCTCGTCCGTAGCCGCCATCTTGTCCATGCGCGTATCACGCGTTCTGGTTGTGTTTCTTCATGCACGCTCTGTCTGTGTGCCCCGTGGATTTGCAGAAGCTACACCAGACAGTCTTTGTGCATTCGCTTCTCCGATGGCTTTTATCTCCACATCGCCAACACGCCAGTTCCGTCGTGGTCCTGGTTCTCTCTCTTGGCGTCGCTCGTTAGCACCCTCTCCCCCTCCTCCGCGGCGGCTGGGTGGGTGTCTTCTGAGGCCTCGGAATTCCTTAACTTAGCCTTGAATTGTCCCAACGTAATGTCCGTTGAACCGTGTGTTACCAGGAGTGTGAACGATGTGTACAGCTCCGGTAGTCCTCTCATTATCATCGCCATCATTAGCCCATCGCTTGTTGCTTCTCCGGCACTCCTCAGTGGCGTCGTGATTTGCTCCGCTCTGTTGACGTATTCGGTCACGGTTTCGGTGGTCCCCTTCCTCAGGCCCATTAGTGCTGTGTAGAGGGCCATGACTCTGGGTCTTCCTCGCCCGATGAAATGCTCTCTCAATACCGCCAGGCTTTCTCGGCCTGTCTTTAGTGTCGCGGAATATCAGCCCCAGGCTGGTTTCGTCGAGCATCGGCGCTAACTCACAGTACGCGCTTGCGTTCCGCTGGTCGTCCAGGGCTTGCTCTTCCGCTGTCAGTTCTCCGGTGGGGGCCCCCGGGATCATTTCCTTTAGCCCCGCCCCGTGCATGCAGCACAGCATGCGCTCTTCCCAGAGCTCGTAGTTCTCTGCTTTTCCATTGAATGTCGGCCATTTGCCTCTTCTCTTGTTTTCCATCCTCTTCGTTAATGGTATGCTTAGCTTTCGCTCTTGTTGGCCTAGCGTCTAGCCACGCGGTGCTCCCGGCGCTATCCTAGCCTATACTTCAGCTAAGCTTGCTATAGTACCTCCACTATTTCGCCCTGGCGTTACCTGGGCCCATAACCTGTTAACAGAATTCGGCTATAGGGCGACAATAATGTGGTCAAGAGGCATGGTTTCTATCTTGAGCCTGAACTGGCGTGGTTTCTATTTATTCACATGGAAAGAGCAGCAGTAACATACATGTTCTCCTCTGACTGAGAAACATTGGGGGAGAGAACGAAATGGGAGTATACATTTGCTTTTCTACTCGCCACAAGGTGGAGTACCTGGGTGGCTCCGCCTAGAGCGCCCTCTAGTGGGAACAGATATATATGCAACTAGACAGTCACTGGTGGAGACAATTATATATGCAGGTAAACAGTTACTAGTGTAAACAGCCATATGTACAGTTAGGCAGTTACTAACAATCCTACACAGAGCCTCTGATCTCAACAATGCACATTCAAACACTATGTGTATAATGCTCCTTCACAGACACAAAGACAGACAGCCAATCAGCCAGGATTGTGTGATGTGTAAAACAGACAGGCAGATAAAGGCCTTCACCATAAAAGAAGTGCTACGCTAAACCTCTCTGGCCTGTGATGTATTATTCATTGCTGATCAAATTTGACAGGCTCTTATCTTCTTGTTTTGTGGTTTGTTGTATAACAGTACCACACCTTTTCATGGCTGCATTGTTCTCTTGGCCTGGAGTTGAGTGCTACTGTACCAGCCCTAATTTCCATTCTTCCAGTCACGCCATATTAGCATACATTCCTCTCAATGCGGCAGAGTGGGGACAACCTGGGGTCCTCATCAGATAGGATTAAAAGAACAAAGTCTGCCCAAGCAGAACAGATTTAGAAGGAAAAGAAAGAGAGAAATGGAAAGAGAGAAAGAGAGAGAGTGGGTGAAGGAAGATGGAGGTCAATAAGGAACAAAACATTGTTGGATAATTGTAGTATAATTTGGGTTAATTATACTTGTTTTTATTAACCAAAGGTAAAACTTTCATTTTGGACCCCAAGATAAAGTTGTCAAATTAGATCCTTAGGTAATATTGGCCAGGAAAATCATTACAGAGACACTAACTTTGCATACAGACCTGTTGACCCCTTAGAGAACAATAGTGTAGAGATATAGCCGGAGGTCACAGTTTGCCAAGAGCCTGCGTGGTCACCTAGCAACTGGCTTGAGAAAACAGTATTACTAGTACTATTGAATCTCTTGATTAAAGCTCACACATACCAGAGCTTCAAAGACTTTGGAACAAAGAAACCGGTTTTGATCAGGTCAAATGTGAAGTGAAGTATGTGAAGTTAATGTATTCTGTGGCCCTGAGACACAGATGGCCTAAGCTGTTTTGAGACAGACCAAATAACATAGTTTGAGCTTCTGACATAGAATTAAGTCTTTTTAAGAAATAACTTAAAGAAATGAATCTTCAAAATAGTAGGTGTTAAAAGTAAATCTGGGTATAGAACATGTTTATACAAAGGAAACCAAGTGTTATTACTAGAATGCATATTCTGTGATGGAAAGATGTTCTAAAAAGGTATTTCTACAGATATAAGTTTAGTAGATAACTAGGAAACCATTGTTTGAAAGTAAATCTGTTTTTGAAAGAATTAAAGTGAATTCACAAGCCAAAACAAAATACTTTAATAAAATGGGGTAATAATATGAGAAAAAGGTTTTAAATTATATGATGATGTTATGTAGAACTAGACCAAGAATAATATTTGTATATTATAGTAAACTAAAGATGAATTCAAGTGGATTTGGACCTAAATTACAAAATGTGGTTTGAGACGTTGGCTAAAGGGGGAGGTTCAATGGCTATTGTTTGTTTGAATCTACCAAAGGCTCGACGCTGATTGGGTCGGCGTGATAAGGTTGCTTTGAAAATGATGTCATTAAGCCGGCCCATTATTTCATTATAAATATGGTTGTTGGGAACTAAGACGGCAGATCAGAGAGAAGAATTTGAGCGAATGTTGGACATCCATTCTTAACAATCCTTGAGACAAAGAGCCACATGTCTGTTATATCATCTCGCAGAGACGCGAGTTGAACGAACACATCGGGAGGAGAATGAATGAATGAATGAAAACTTTATTTAACAGATTGCAGCATGGGTACAATTACAGTACGGCTCAATACATGATTGATTGATTGAAAACTTTATTAACAGATTGCAGAATGGGTACAGTACAGTACAGCTCAATACATACAATTGTTAAGGGGATGCAGACCAGAGAAAGACTTTCGTCTTGTTTACATCAGGGTCCCCCATTTTCAATTCATCGTAACATATATGACATACATGACATACAGATAGACAGTACTGCTACATCTATACATTTATCTTATGACATACCAGATTTGCAAATACAGTACTGCTTGTGATACAAAAAGAGTCCAGAAAAAAAGAGTATATACATTTGACGTAGAAACTGTACATTGGATTGGGTAGGTGGGGGGGGGGGGGACTGTACACTGGGGGGGGGGACTTAACACACAATTGTTAAGGGGATGCAGACCAGAGAAAGACTTTTGTCTTGTTTACATCAGGTTCATTCATTCATTCATTCTCCTCCCGATGTGTTCGTTCAACTCGCGTCTCTGCGACCAGCCGCTCTATCAGAGATAGGATCACATTGTGTCATGTTTTGCTAGAGGGTGTATATGGTTATTATTCCGAATAGATCTACATGGGCTTATAGCCTATAATACGTGACATTTGAAGCAGGCACCACTGCTGTTGTAATTGTCTGGTAATAGCTGTTTCGAGTGTTTATTATTGGGTTGTTGTCGCAGATTCACTGCATGTTCAATTTGCGGCTCGTATGGTACTGCCTTCCTATACCCAGTTAAATCTGTCTTCATATCTCACGCCCCAAAGGCGATAGCGAGGGGGGCGTACGCGTGTAGGTCAGTGGCCAATCAGAGCGCAAAACGGGAACCCGGAAACACAACTGCGTTGGTAAAAGCATACCCGCGTCCAGGTCTGGGTGGTCATAATACAGTGTCCAGGCGGAAAACATATTTCGCCAATCACCAGGCTGGAAAATAGAATCACAAAAAAAACAGGAGAGTATCTCGCAAAAAGAGCATTTCCCATACAAACTTATTCAAAACAAACATTCTCACAAAACTCTTTCAGTAGAGTGAAAACAGATTAACAGCAAGAAACACGTGACTGCAAGCTGCACAGTGCTTGGAATCTCTCCGCAGAGGAAAGGCTGAAGGCTATTCCCTCAGAGCAGGGAGATAGCAAAAACAAAACAAAACTACAATTTGCAAAAACATCTTCATTCTGAACAAAGTTCAGTACCTAATATTTTCGAGATGATACTGTAATATCTGTATGTGTGTGGTTCAAACTTGCCTAATCATTTAGTAGGATCTCGGAGTGGCATAGGGGTCTTTCCTCCTCCTCCTGTCCGATCCAAACCACCCCTGTCTGCAGTCCATGGCTCCATCTGCCGTGGCTCGGTTCTGATGATCTTCCCCTCTGATGCAAGGAGTGGTCTGGTGAATGGCTTAGACTTGCTGGCCTAGATCTTTATCTTCGGCTGATGTTCAAGGAGTTTCGGTCAAAAGCCTGCTGGCAACTGTCTCTTAGATCTTTATCTCTGGACCAGTGATACTATCAGGCTGGGGTCAGCTGTTGGCTGATGGTCTTAGCGTCCCATAGCTGGGTGTTGGCGTTCATTAGCTGATAGGCCCTCTGCCTCCTAGTTCTGGAGCATATAGGGTCAGCTTTCTCTCTCAGTAGTCAGCTGTCGGCAGTGTCTTAGCTGCATCCCATAGCCGGGTGTTGGTGGTGGAGCTCACTGGAGCAGCTGTAGCGGAGCAGTAGATCCAGCATCTGCAGTTTCAGCTTCTCCACTTCTTGGGCAGCGGCGGGCATTTGGACCGGCAGAGGAGATGGAAGAGAGACACACGCCCACCGAGAATCCACAAAAGAAAGAGAGAGAGAGAGAGAGAGAGAGAGAGAGAGAGAGAGAGAGAGAGAGAGAGAGAGAGAGAGAGAGAGAGAGAGAGAGAGAGAGAGAGGAGAGAGAGAGAAAAAAATCAAAAGCTGTCCGGTATCTTTATTTCCGCAGCCACGCTTTAAAAAAATATGTAAACACTTTTCTTTCCTCCAAATCATTATCATGGTGTTTACAGTGCAATAAAATTGTTCTGAATTACTGTTCAACAGTTCAAAAGCCGTCTCAACCTCTGTTCGGTATCCACAGTTTAAAACATGACAGTCTTCCCTCCTGTTCGATACCCGTTCAACCCACACAAAAAAACTCCCGCAGGGCAAACCTTCCTCTCTGGGTGCTGTTCCCTTTCTCAGGGTACAGTTCTAGGCCTGGGTCCTACACAGTTTTAAAACCTGACAGTTCCTCTTGTTTGATACACACATAGTTTAATACCTGACAGTTTTGAACCTGTAATAAAACAATAGCCAGAGTTAACTTAGTACAGTGTAAAAAACCTTTTCTCATTTTGCCCACACCATAGTGTTTACACGTCAATAGCTCCACGAAC
This sequence comes from Notolepis coatsorum, assembly GCF_963971535.1. NCBI lineage: Eukaryota > Metazoa > Chordata > Actinopteri > Aulopiformes > Paralepididae > Notolepis > Notolepis coatsorum. The sequence continues at coordinate 111,457,667 of NC_140169.1, read as the reverse complement.
AGAGCAGCTCACGTTGCCTCTCCCATACAATATCACAGCATATAAAATGGTAGAAAAGTCAGTTCCCTCTAAATATTCAACAGTTTTGACCAGTTAAGGTATTAGGAAACCAGTTACAAACAAGCAAAACAGCTGTCTCTTCTTCTGACAACAGGTAAATTCCCCCACGCACAGTCCCAATTCCTGCCCCCTTGTGAGAAAAAAATCCCCATATAAAAATAGAGCAGCATTTTAAAAGATCTTTGAGATTTCCCAAAAACCCCAGTCCTCGCCTTTCTTTCGGAAATGTTGCCTGAACTAAAAATAATATTTCCAATATAATCGTGGTACACTCCACCTCGCCTTACTTTCGGGTAACAAGTGTAATCCTCGCCTTTCTTCTGGGACATAGAAACTATAGAAAAAACCATCGCCAGTCTACCAAGCACATAGTATACACAAAATAAATAGCCCTGACTGGCACCATGTTCTAGTTTAGACCTCTAATTTTAAATTTAAAAACAAAAATGTTTTAAACAGAAATCGGAATGTCAACAGCTCACAGAGTGTTCCTTATCACGCGTTCAAGGTCCATGCCGGAGGTGACAGCCAAGCGGACGGCGCAGCCAGTTCTTTCCCCTCTGTGTCCTGCACGGACGAGCCTCGAGACAGGGTAGCACCCCCCCGGAATCCCAGGATTCACCTTCTCTGCAGAGTCCGTTTGGCGGCCGACCTCGACACCCATCGGTTTAAAAAATTGATAAAAAATCTCTCGTTGCCATCTGCTATGGGAACGCCACCTCATCTCCCTCACCCCCTCGCCCCGTCCCGATTCGGCATCTGCGAAACCGCCACAGTCCAGGGGAGAGAAGGGGGGAGACGAACTAACGCACCCACCAACAGAATGGCCCGCTAGTTAAAAAATCCCACAAACATCTCTCGTCGCCATCTGTAATGGGAAATATTAAAAGACAATACTATGAGCCGTTTATAAATCATTCTGAGTCATTATTAATAATAATAGAAACGTTTATTTCACCGTGGCCACAATGAAAGGACAGTTTACAGACAGATACATCATGTTCACACATAATCGTCTGGCCGTAAAGTGACCAAGAGCTCTGGTCAGACGTATATTAAATACACAGTTGTCAGACGTAACATAATACATCAGATATGATGATGAAGGTAAATAAAATGGTTCCCAGTCACGGGAAGCAACAACAATCTTGCTATGGCTGGGGAGATGTTGGTATCTTGGAGTCTCTTAAAGAGACACACACACATTACATAGCTGGTCAGAGTGAACCAGTCAAGTTGTCTATAATGACATGATAATATATTCCACGACAATTATGAATTGAAAATGGGGGACCCTGATGTAAACAAGACAAAAGACTTTCTCTGGTCTGCATCCCCTTAACAGTGTGTATATTGAGCCGTACTGTATTCTCCACTTGCACAACGTGAAGTAGGCATTTCCGGGAGGTCTTCCGGGTTGAGAAAGGTCATTCCGGTCCCATCAAAATACATCATTTTCAGACAGTTTTCTCCCGTTATTTAAACAACTTTGTCGTCACAGAGAGGTAATGAAAAGTTTGTATTATTATATTATAGAATTTAATAGCATTTAATAAGCATTTAATAAGCATTTAATAAGCAAACGTTTGTCAGCAGGGTTTTTGGGCTGTAACGTTTACTGTTAGTTAGCCAAATTAGCTCTGTCACCCACCCACGCTAATGAAGGCTAATGCTGGCTAACAGAAGCTAGCGCAAGAAACGACGCGAAGTAATGTTTATAGTGCATTTCTTGCCACCTTATAGCATTTGTACAGTTGTATGACAGTCTATAATGCTCCTGTGAGGTTTTTCCGGACGTTTTGGTAATGATCTTCACTATAAAAACATATTTCTAAAAGACCGGAAGTGGATGAATACGGCCCGGATTAGCTTTGAGCTAATGATATTTGTAGATGCATACTTGATGTACTCAGTCCATTCTAAACGTAACGTTAGTTTACAAAACATTACCTGTCTATATAACGTTGAGGAACAAATTATAAAGTGTGTGAGTGTGTGTTTTGGTGAACATTGGACCGCAAAGAAGAAAATGCATTGCAGTTACAGACAGTAGCTAAATAGTTAGCTGCCCTTCTTTCTCAAACCGAATTAATCACTCTAGTTTCCAGAGCTGATGTGATAGTAACATGGTCGTGGTGTGAATTACCTCTAAATTAAAGTATTTTTGAATGACACAACAGTAATAAGAAGGCATGTACAATAATGCTTAGTATCTACAGTTATGTAAGAGGATTATATGCAGGTATGCAATATATATACAATACATTAAGAATATATATATATGTATATATACCCTATGTATATTTATTCTTAATGTACTGTATATATATATATATCCACATATGTCTACATACCTGCATATAATCCTCTTACATATCTGTAGATACTGTACATATCCCTTATACTCTTACTAGTTACGCTGCTGGTCAGTATGACTACTACCATAGTGTCTTTATACCTGTATCACTGTACATAATAATACTACAACTCTGTACATACATCTGATTAGCATTATTACTCAGTGGTACTGATTTATATTTTAAACAATATAATGAATTCAAGTTGTTTTATTTGTCACATAAGGTACATGTCACTACACACTGACAGTACACTACACACTGAATGCACCCGTTTCAAGTGGCATGAGATTAATCTTTATGGGTTTCTTTATAACAGGACGGCATATCGCAAGAAAAGAGTCACAGCCAGCAACTTTGTGTAGCAGGGTGGATTATCCCTGCTTAGTGGGAACGGTTGCTGGCAGTCACAAGGTAGCTGGACACAGTAGAGCTCCGTCTGACTGCACCCTTGTCTTTGGGCCTGGAGCGTCAAACTGGGACCCGGTAGTGGGAGTGAATGGGGCCCGGGGTTTACCAACCTGGTTTGGTACTCTGGTCTTCCTCGCCTCTCCGGGGCGGTCAGCAGTACTCCCCAACTCGCTCTCACTTCCCTGTTTACCTCCGTGGACCCTCCCACACCTAGTGACTGATATGCATAAATAGATTTGCTCCCCCCGCAAGCAGTACTCTCCCTCGACGACCACTAGAGACCTTAATGACTGGGAGGAGAAAGGGTCAAATATTAATAATATCACCCGCATCCAAAGGGTTAGGGTTAGACTCAATAACGGACACGCACACACAACAATTCCCGTCTTCGTTTAGTTCGTTTAGTATTACTTATACAGGGCAGTGACAAGTACTACTGGCAATGAGTCAAATGGCATACACTATCATTACTCCTAATTACTAATAATTAGAGTAATAACATATATAGCACTTATACAATAATATCTTCGACCCCAAGAAGAAACAGTTTGAACGAGACGGGCAATTAAGAGGCATGGCCATACACGTTATTACGCTCAAAAGAAATAAAAAATGTGGGCCCACTGTACCAGAACAAAAGTCCTATGCTAATGCCGGCATGTAATGTTTGGGGTACCCCTTATGGACTGTAGTTAGCAACCATTAGCTTCGCCCGCAGGCTGCACCACATTGTGGACTGTGTAATAGATCCGGAGCATTGATGCTCAATGGTACTCAACCAAAATGGCGACCGCGCCGCACCACCACCGTCCGGGTGGCAAGATGGCGTCGAACGCTCTCGTCGCGGGTGCTAGCAAGCGGCGCTGGAGCAGGGGCAGTAGTGAGCTGAGAGCGGGTGCTGGGTGTTGGCGACCTCTGCCGGTCGGGACGACCCTCCGTGTTGGCCTGAAGACAGCCGGCGCAGAACGGTTGTAGACAGCCGGTGCAGAGTCGACGGCGCGCATCCATAAACTGGCCCTCACTCACACTGAAGCTACACTCTGGGTCCCAAATAGCCCACCTGCTACACGGTTACTGTGGCGCAACGTGGTTGACTATACCACCGGTCGTCTTTAGCGCCTCGCGCTCGGGTTGCACTGGAGTCGATATAGCCGTTAGCCGCATGCTAATTATACCGTCACACTGCTACTATAACCCGATAACTATGGACGTCAGTCCTGGGGCTCAGTCTCTCTTACTCACGCACTATCACGGATACTCTTATGATAACCCGTCGCTCGCTCCGGCGGGGCTCTCCGGTGGTTCTTTAACGGGGCTATTCCAAAGCACCTCCCGTTGTAGCTGCGACCGTTCACGGCGACATCCCAAACCGAAGAGAGCTTCCGGTTCTTTCTTCCTCCAGGTGACTCCCTCTTCCTCGTTGCCTGCCTCTCTCCCGTACACTCTCTGCCTGCCACCGCCCCCTGCTAGTACCGCCTACTAGTCACACAGGGAAAAGGACTGGGTGGATCGAATATGAATCAATTTCTGTTTATAATCCATATCCCAGCGAGTAGAACAAGGAGGAGCCTGCGTCATTGTTCGTGAGAATATCAATGGAAACTAGCCACCATGTCTTTGTGGACAAAGGGGAGATAAAAGGCAAGTCAGCACATCTGAATAATAGCCATATTTTCAGGTTGCTACATTTGGTTTGGTGTTGAAAGCAGTGAAGAACCCAAGACCCACCTGCAAGCGGCGGAGAAAGGATTTCTTTCTCGAACTGGATGACAACTAATAAACAAACTTTACCTTGCATTCATGACCTGTTGTAGTGCAGTATTTTATTCTGAATCTTTAGATTTATGTTCCATTTTGGGGGAGCTGTTTTACAGTTAAAGCCTGTGGCTTCTGTTTATTTCCTTCCTCCCTAAATGTTAAATGTATGAAGCTATCGTGACAGTATGAACAAAACAAGTCTGCCATTTCATAAACTTATGTCTTCTGAAGTCCTGCCTCGCATGTGCATTGGAACACAGTATGATAAACATGGCATCTTAAGACATTCACAACTCTAGGCTCTTCCACCTGATATGCAATACACTTGAATCACAACTTCAGTTTCGTCACACACTTTAAAATGTTGTGGCAGACTGTCATAAACAGGTCTATAATAACAAATACCTGGACCAGGCTGTTGTGAAGCCAACCCGTCCAGTCAGTGCTTTAAGCACAGGTCCCGGCAGGAATAAACACAACGTTTTACAAAAGTAAATGATATTTATTATATGAAGGGGAATGAAACTTGTAAACACACAACATGGAGAACAGCTGTGATCGCCTTGTCCGAGGTACACCGATCAGAGCCGTAAGTGTGGTGCGTCCTTTGTAATGACTGTACAGTGTGAATGACTGTACAGGGTGAAGTCATTGTGCCTGCAAAAAGAAAATTAATTAAGACACTAGTAGACTGGTAGTAGTCATACTGGCCAGCAGCGTAACTAGTAAGAGTAGGTAAGGGATATGTACAGATATAGTATCTACAGATATGTAAGAGGATTATATGCAGGTATGTAGACACATGTGGATATATATATATATATATATATATATATATATATATATATATATTAGAGGTGGGCATAGATAAATTTTTTTAATCTAGATTAATCTATCTGCAATCCTGGATTTAATCTAGATTAATCTAGATTAAAATGGCAAAAAAAAAAAAAAACCTGCCGAAGGCATTCAAAATATGTGTGTTCTACCCAAATAATGACCAGAAGTAAGTCCTTACTTTTTCTTTCCTCCTTATGTTTCTCAGGCCAGGTGGCCCATTACACCATGAGCCCATCTCCCGTTTCCAAAATGCATTACAGACTGTTTGAAAAAGCTGTTTTGCTATGATAATTGGTAATGAAATATCAAAATAATGTTCAATAAGATGTACTTGTGTTTAATAAATTGTTTTTTTTTTTTTTTTTTTTTTTTTTTTACTTTGGCCATTCCGCTGGCTCTTTTTGCGTTTATCGCATTTTCTCTGGTCAAGAATGACCGACAGAAACAGGTTTTTGAATGGGGGTAGATGGGGAAGACACTCTGAGAAAGATACGGCTACAGTCCGGGATTCGAACTTGCTAACCCCAGATCCGTGACGAGCACGGTTGTCCCCGGCGCCGAAATAGCGCTCGAGGTACGCGGTGAGCTACTGGAGCTCCCCTAATAAATTGTTTTATTCAGAAGTTAACACAAATAAATAATATTACCAGTACAGTACAGTATCTAGCACTCTCAGGAGCAAAACAGAAAGAATCATTTCAAACTTGAACTATGTGACATGGCTTGAATCAACTGCTCCAGTAGAGTTGCTCAGTGGCCAATGGTGTCAACTGTGGTTGTACTGGGCAGCTCCCAGGTGTGAATGGAACTGTGTGAATGTGAAGCAGGGCGTTCCTGAAAAAGAGCATATGTGCTCAGAGAACCTACCCTGGGTAAATAAAGGTACAAAAAAAGAAAATGTAAAAATAAAAAAAAATAAAAACATTTTTTTTATTTTATTTTTTTTAGATTAATGCATTAATTATATTATCGCGCGATACTAGTATAGCGTTAACGCAGCACGTTAATGCTGTTAACGGCCCAGCTATAATATATATATATATATATATACAGTACATTAAGAATAAATATACATAGGGTATATATATATATATATTCTTAATGTACTATATATATATATATCCACATGTGTCTACATACCTGCATATAATCCTCTTACATATCTGTAGATACTAAGCATTATTGTACATGCCATCATACACTTGCCATCCTTCTTATTACTGTTGTGTCATTCAAAAATACTTTAATTTAGAGGTAATTCACACCACGACCATGTTACTATCACATCAGCTCTGGAAACTAGAGTGATTAATTCGGTTTGAGAAAGAAGGGCAACTAACTATTTAGCTACTGTCTGTAACAGCAATGCATTTTCTGCTTTGCGGTCCAATGTTCACCAAAACACACACTCACACACTTTATTATTTGTTCCTCAACGTTATATAGACAGGTAATGTTTTGTAAGCTAACGTTAGGTTTAGAATGGAATGAATACATCAAGTATATATGTATCTGCAAATATCGTTAGCTCAAAGCTAATCTGGGCCGTATTCATCCACTTCCGGTCTTTTAGAAATATGTTTTTATAGTGAAAATCATTACCAAAACGTCCGGAAAAACCTCACAGGAGCATTATAGACTGTCATACAACTGTACAAATGCTATAAGGTGGCATTAAATGCACTATAAACAATACTTTGTGGCATTGTTTCTTGCGCTAGCTTCTGTTAGCCAGCATTAGCCTTCATTAGCGTGGGTGGGTGACAGAGCTAATTTGGTAAACGTTTTTACATGAAATACAGCCCAAAAACCCTGCTGACAAACGTTTGCTTATTAAATACATTCTATAATATAATAATACAAACGTTTCATTACCTCTCTGTGACAACAAAGTTGTTTAAATAACGGGAGAAAACTTGCTGGAAACGATGTATTTTGATGGGACCGGAAAGACCTTTCTCAACCCTACCTACCTACCGGAAATGCCTACTTCACGTTGTGCAAGTGGAGAATTGTACCTATTCTGCAATCTGTTAACACCTTTTCACAGCGCACACGCCACTCTTGTGTGTGTGCGCGCATCCGTGCATGTGCGTTTCTTGACGCGATGTAGTTCTATGGCAAACAGAGATAATTACATTCATACCATCTAGCAAGAATTAAACGTATTTACAAGTCGTATTACGTTTAGCAAGTAAGGATACATATAACATCTCAAAGCACTCGAAAATGTCATTTTTCTATTTTTACAGATTTCAGAAAATAGGTACTTTCTGAGCATGTTTGAGAAATTCTAAATCCTTTTGTTCTCTGCCCACGGGTGCAAACAGGACTTTCGACTCTGAAGGGTTAAAGCCAAGTGTTATGTCCTGTTATGCTACGTATAGGTTGTGACATACTAGCAGTTACATTGTAGGCTACTGTGCCTTTAATTGACGGGCGTGGTTAGCGCTCGAGGTAGGGCTGGTGTTGTAACGTAAACGTCAGTCGAATAAAGTTATGAAACCACACGGTTGTGTGTTCATTGTCTTAACATAATAATTGGCGAACGAGGATGGCTGATTTCGTTTTACCACCGCCACCACCATTTCTACCGGTTCCCGGTGACCCAGCTGTTCCGTGGGTTAGATGGCTAACGTCATTTGAGGACTATTTATTGGCGTTGGGACTGGAGGATCTGGAAGAAGCTAGGAAGTGCGCACTTCTGCGACACTGCCTCGGCCAGGAGGGGCAACGGATTTATGCTACGCTTACATTAGCCGACGTTCAGTACTCTACTGCTACCGAGGCTCGGAAGTCGCATTTCAGCTCGGGAAGAAGCCGTCGGATGTACCGTTTTGAGTTCCGCCAGAGAGCACAGAGGTCTGGTGAGACTGTTTCGCAATATGTGTCTGCCTTGCGGGAGCTAGCCAAGCATTGTGATTTTAGGAACTTGGAGGATGGACTCATAGTCGACCAGCTGATTGAAAGAACATTGTGTGCTCAACTGAGGGAGAGACTGTTATTAGAGCCGGACGCCATGACACTAGCTGATGCAGTAGTGATTGGAAAACAGTTGGAGACAGCTATCTCTGAGGCGCGCAAGTTCTCCCGCGCGGTGCATGAGCCTGTGACGTCACCTCCACCCGGAGCTCAGAACGTGGCCTAGGAGGCAGCTGGCGCAGACGGTGACAACTTTGATGTGCAGAGAGTGGCAGACAGGGCGCCGAGGGAGAGGGAGAATGGACAAAGGCGTTGTGGTAACTGTGGCTCCCCTAAGCATGCAACTAGGGACCTGTCCTGCCCTGCTCTAGGCAAGCGCTGCCGTAACTGCAACAGGGTTAACCATTTTGCGCACTGGTGTCGCTCTCCTCCTGATCACGCACAGTCTGGGGCTGTTCCCATCAATACAGTACAAAGCCCACAGGCCTCATTCAGTCATTGCACATGTCGTGTGGGTGGGGCCTCCATACCACTCCTCGTGGACACAGGGGCTAAAGTGTCGCTCCTGAATAAGTCCACTTATGACCGGCTTTTCAGTCACGTGCCCTTGACTACAGCAGCAAACGCCCTGTCGGGGTATGGCCACGCCCCGATCACCACTTTAGGGGTAGCCTGCCTACCTGTGGAGTACAAAAAGAGACGCATGTCTGACACCGAGTTCTACATCACACGGAGAGGGGCTAACATCATGGGGCTAGACCTGTTTCATGCTCTGGACTTCACATTGACCGACGCTGGGGGTCTACGCGTCCTGCAGGTCACAGAGTCCTGGCCTGACCATCACCCGACACTGTTCGAAGGCCTGGGCTGTATGACTGGATTTGTGCACCAGCCCTCGGTGGACACGTCTGTCCGACCCGTCATTCAGCCGCTGCGGCGCATTCCCTTGGCCCTCCGTGATGCGGTGGAGGAGGAGATTCATCATCTGGTGAAGGAGGACGTCATAGAACCGATCAACGCCTCTCCCTGGGTGTCCAACCTGGTGATAGCCAAGAAACGGGGGGGGCGCGGACTGCGTCTATGCGTCGATCTGACAGACGTAAACAAAGCCATCATCCCTGACAAGTATCCCCTCCCCACAGCGGAGGAGCTGACTAGCCATTTCCATGGCTCCAGGATTTTCAGTAAAATGGATTTACGTCACGGCTACCTGCAGGTTCCCCTGGCACCGGGCAGTATGGACCTCACAGCGTGTGTCACACATGTGGGGGTTTTCAGGTACAAGCGCATGGCTTTTGGCCTGTCATCAGCCCCAAGCTGTTTTCAGAAAATAATGTCGCTCATTTTGGCTGGCATCCAGGGGGTCAGCATCTACTTGGATGATGTGGTGGTGCATGTGCCCACCGCTGCACTCCACGACGCTCGCCTGGAGCAGGTCTTCCAGCGCTTCAAGCAACACGGGGTCACACTCAACGCGGAGAAGTGTACATTTGGAGCTACTGAGGTCGAGTTCCTGGGGTTCAGGCTCTCCAGGGAGGGTATCACCCCGATCATGTCCCACACCGAAGCAATCCTGTCCCTGCCAGACCCGCAGTCGCCGTCCAAGCTGTCTTCTTTTCTGGGCATGGCTGCCTACTACCTTCGGTTCATGCCACACTATTCTGACTCGACGGCCCCTCTGCGCCAGTTGTTGCGCAAGGATGCGGTATGGGACTGGACCCCGGCCTGCCGGGAGGCTGTGCGCGTCATCAAACAGCAGCTCACGTCCCCGCCAACACTGGCGCATTTCAGCCTGACCGCGCCCACCTTGGTCACCTGTGACGCCTCTGGGGTGGCGCTCCGCGCCGTGCTATCCCAGGTTCATGGAGGGGTAGAGCGTCCGGTGGCTTTTGCCTCTCGGGCCCTCACACCTGCCGAGCAGAAATACTCGGTGGGGGAAAGGGAGGCCCTCGCCTGTCTGTGGGCCTGCGAACGCTGGCATGTCTACCTGTATGGCAGGGCGTTCACCATTCGCACAGATCATCAGTCTCTGACAGCGCTGCTGGCGACCCGAGGGGCGGGGCACAAGCCTATGAGGCTACTGAGGTGGGCTGATAGGCTGAATCAGTACAACTTCGGACTCGAGTTTATGCTGGGGCGCTCTAACACAGTAGCTGACCTTCTTTCGAGAGCCGTCTCTACGACAAAAGAGGCGGGTGACGCGAGTCCTGAACAGGAGGACGACGTGGACTGGGTCCACATGCTGCATGGACCGCTCAGCGCAGTAGTCACGCTGGCTGAGCTGCAGCAGGCTGCGGCTGAAGATGAGACATTTGCAAATCTCCGTGCCTATATCCAGGACGGCTGGCCAGCCACGGTGGAGGACAAACTGCTCCCCTACCGCCGAGTCCGCGACGAGCTCTCCTGCTGGGGGGAGGTGTGCCTCGCCCACGGTCACCGCGCTATTATACCAGAGGCGCTGAGGGCCAAGGTATTGCACATGGCGCACGACGGCCACCTGGGGGTGGTTAAGTTGAAACAACGCTGCAGAGACACAGTGTGGTGGCCTCACATAGACGGCGACGTAGAGGAGCTGGTGCGCAACTGTACCTGTTGCCTGCTGAGTGGGAAAACGGGCCAGCCGGCTACAGCACCCCTCACCCCGACTCCGTGGCCGTCCGCGCCGTGGGACCACATTCAGGTTGACCTATGCGGAGAGCTTCATGGGGCCCCGGCACATGCCCGCTACCTGATGGTCGTGCACGACCTACACTCAAAGTAGCCAGAAGCCATCGAACTCAGCTCCAACACCACACAGAGCATCACCGACAACCTCGTCAAGCTGTTTGGGCGCTGGGGCCTGCCCAGTGTCGTCACCACAGACAATGGGCCTCAATTCATCTCGGCAGAGTTCTCGGAGTTCCTGTCACTGAGGTCCATCAGGCACATCAGGACGTCGGTCTACCATCCTGAAAGTAACGGCGGCGTTGAACGCCTAAACAAATCTCTGAAGAATGGAATCCGAGCCTGCCTGGAGGAGGGGAAAACCTTCAGCGCTGCACTCACCCAAACTCTCCTGACCATCCGGGCATCCAAGCACTCCACCACAGGGGTCTCTCCGGCTCTGCTCATGATTGGGCGAGAAATTAAACAACCACTAGACTGCTTGAGAGCTGAACCGGCCCCTGCATGCGAGAGCCCTGGGCTCGAGAAGGCCAGAGATCAGGTCCAAAGCTCACAGGCTCAGATGAAACGGAGGTATGATGCCTCTCACAGAGTACAGACCCCCACTATGTCAGCAGGGGATTGGGTCAGGATTAAACACGCCAACCGCAAGAACAAGCTGAGCTCATACTGGTCAGCACCCCTCCGAGTGACCCTTCAACTGGGTCCGGCCACCTACAGACTAGATGATGGTTCTCGCTGGCACTCAAACCGCCTGCATAAGGTGGGTGCCCCGACACTGCCTGCATCATCCATGAGCCAAGCTGCAACCCGCAGTTGGCAGCCCTGCTTGGAAGCAACCAGGGTGGGAGGTAACCCACCACAACCACCAGACCCTGCTCCCCAGCCTGCTCGCCCTCAGAGGGTGAGGGCTCCACCCGCTTGGCATGGGGACTATGTTACTGGGTAAATGCCACGGGTTGGTGGACTGAAGTGTTCAGTTTCTGTTCATGGACTGGAATGTTCTATTGCTGTTGCAAGAGGGAAGGGGGGGGGGGAATGTTATGTCCTGTTATGCTACGTATAGGTTGTGACATACTAGCAGTTACATTGTAGGCTACTGTGCCTTTAATAGACGGGCGTGGTTAGCGCTCGAGGTAGGGTTAGGGTTAGGGTTAGGGTTAGGGTTAGGGTTAAACGTCAGTCGAATAAAGTTATGAAACCACACGGTCGTGTGTTCATTGTCTCAACATAATACCAAGTTTATAGAAACTGAAGACTCAAACCCACAAAGAGGTCGTGGTCAGATCACCTGTCCATTTTACAGCGAGCTTGATCGCATTTTGGGTGATAAACCTAGCTGTCAGCCGCAGGCGAAGAGGAACCTGAAACTCCGGGGAGTGGACCTAGCCATGCAGGCAGCCATGGCGATATTGATGGCGAGACAGGTAAGCTAACATTAGTTTAACTAGCTGACTCTGTCATGTATTTTAGACTTGGATACGTGAAAGTTGTAATAAGATATTTAAAGATAAAAGAGATTAAACACTTTTGAGGGTATTTATTATAAAAAGTGAATAAGCAAGGTACAATTGAAATCAAGTTGGTACAACCGGCCGGTCATGTAGAAAAGAAAATGCAGTCAAGTCAGTGTCCCGTCAGTCTGTCCCGTCAGTCCAGCAGTCTCGTCAGTGGAGTCCAGTCAGTCCGTCCAGTCAGTGTCCAGCAGAAGTAAAAGCAGAGAAGAAGTCCTCCTTCCCTGTCAGGGTGCTCTTTATTAGAGGCCCCACACTTGAGTGTGTATGTGTCCCTGTCCTGAGTGCACGTCGTGTGTGTATCTGTCACATTCAGTGCATGTGTCAACTTAATGTGTGTTGGCGAGTCTGCGTTGGAGGTGTGCACGTTTTGTGCATGTGAGTCTGCGTGTGAGTAAATTGTGTGTGCGTGAGCGTGTGTGCATGTGTGTGTGTCTGTGTGCGCGTGTGTGCTGAGATAGAGGGAGAGAGAAAGAGAGAGAGAGGGGGCGTGTGTTTTTTGAGCTGTGTATGTGTGTGTGTGTGTGTGTGTGTGTCTTATCGTTAATGATCTGTGATCCTTGTGGTGAGGTACTTAACCTCTATCTGGCCTTGCTTTATAATCCTTGACCAGTCATTATTCAGTGACTTGTGGCATTTGTGACAATGAGTTGAATTATTTGATCGGGGCTAATCTGGTGAGATCCCTCACCAAAGGGTCTAATGGACTTAAGTGGATGCACTGTTTGTGCCTAGTCTTTTGATCTGGTCTGGAGCTTGCCAGATGCAGCAGTGTCCAGCGTGGTTTAATGTGTGTGTGTGGAGTGAGAGAGAGAGAGTGAAGGGGGAGGGATGTGCTTGTGTGTCTAGGAATGTCTCTGGAGCTCTTGCTCTGGCCTATGTGTTGTGTAATTTAGCATTGTCTATTCTATTGTCTTAATTCAGTATTATTTATCACCTCTCAGATGTTTGTATAGCCATATGCCCCAGAAAACATTACCGTCAATCGAATGTAATAATGGTGTATACATTTTGGCCAGATCTGATCAAATCTGAATGATAGCTTGGTGATTTGGGTCTAACAAATGTAATTGGGTCTAACTATGCAGTCAGTGACATGTTTTCCTAATCCTAGTAGCAGGCACAGTTTTATGTTAGTTTCAGTTTACTATTGTATTGTGATCTACAGTACCTCCAACGTATAGGGCTGGTTGCTCAGATATGGGTGAAGCCTGGTCCTAAAAATATTTTCTCTATCCAGTGAAAAGGCTTAATCCATGTATAATGTATTTACCACAGGGTGTCTGAGGATACTAGAACATTGTATAGGGTGGCTACTGCAAATTAATGATAAGCTATATTCTAATCAATCACATTATAGCATTATAATATGATCTGTTTGTTTGCACCAGATGATACAACCCCTGAGTCGCTCCCATCTGCATCTTCGACATCTGGAGAAAGCTCATCATCTGCACCTAGTAGTACTAGTACTAGTCCAGAAAGGAACACAACAGTCACTGCCTCTGGAAATAAAGGACCTATAATTGTTTTTATCCGGCTTTTTATCACTAGTTTACAAAAAGGTTAACACTGTTGATTGCTCAGATGGATGCTTAGCCGATCCCATCCATTACTGTTTTGTTCACTACTGTATTCTGTACAGAGAATACACTGACTACTGTATTCTGTACTGAGAATACACTGACTACTGTATTCTGTGAGAATATACTACTGTATTCTTGTATTGTTGTACTGTACTGTATTACTGCAAACCTTTCTTTGTCTACCAATTTCTACCCTCCACTGCTTGCCTACGTATTTATTCGTGTAATTCTGCTATTTTACCAAACTTTTACAAAAACACTTGTTTCTCCTTCTTACAGCTAAGAGCAGAAAAAGAAAGAATACAAAGGTGCATTTGAAATATTCACTGAAAAGAAGAGCAGTGTCCTCCTCAACACAGATGACACAGAGCTTCACATGAGGATACAAGCAGCACAACATGAGCATGAAGATCAAAATGGATCTAAGCACCACAGGCACAATGGATCTGCCTTATGCCGTCATCAGTCTGACCTACAGCGTCTAACCATGCCCGCTATAGGAAACAGAGATCAGTTTATACATTAGTCATAGCTTTCTTCATCACCTCCATGGTTTTGACTATCTTCTCAGTGGTGCTATGGAAGCCTGAAGCCACCTGCCCATTCACCATGTCGTACAGGATTTGCTGATTCTCCTTCAAGGGATGAGAGCGATTCTGGAACTCCTCTCACCTTCCTCCTCTTTCCATCTCCTCTCGCTCTCACTTGACACATGCATTTTTCTCCTCCTCTGGATTCTCTGGTGTGTCCTGACTTGTGGACATTTCCTCCACTGTCTGGGAAAGATGGGAACAACTGGGATGGGAATTGATCCACACTGCAACTTGCTCTTCCTTGGTTGAGACGCCTTTCAGCCCACCTTGTCCTTTCTCTTGTTTAATGTGGGTCTGCTCACCAAACTGGTCAGTGGGTACAGCAGGCGTGAGCCCCAGCTTGGTGCTGCTTGGCCACATGTGGAAGGTTCTGTACCAGCCTGGGGTACCAGGTGATATACTGTGTGTAATTATGGTGCCCAGCAGCAAAGAAGTACAGGACCATCCTCCTCTGTAGGAGGAAGTATTTCTCTCTATGCGTGAAGTAAGCAATGTGAGATGAAGGTGGGACAAATCAGGCAGTCCATCCAGAGCCCAGATGGAAATTTCCTTTTTGGATATATTATCAATCATCGTGGGTATTCGTGGTGCATTGTGGGGAAGTCAAGGGGTGAGTAGCAGGTGTGAGGGGTGGGGGGGGGACTGCTCATCAAATATTTATTACAAATTGCTATGAAACATTCAGGGTCAGGGTTTCATTAATAGCATAATGAAAAATAATATCTAATACCATGTTGCTTTTAAATTGATGTGGATCCAGAGTATGCTAATGATGAAAGGTTGCATGGCTTTCACTTTACAATTCTGGACATTAGTCTTTCTAAATTGACTAGAAAAAGATATAGCTATTTACTGATTTTGGCCAAATGTTTACATAATTACATAAATATGACTGCAACATGGTAAAAGATGAATTGCTGGATTTCAGAAACATGGACATAGACTCTTAGATCACCTTTATAAGTTTATAAGTTAACTAAAAGCTAAATTATAGCCATTTCCGGCAATTAATTCGCTATTTATGCTAATTACTAAAATTGCCCAATATGCAACTCTTAGTAACCAAGCTTAATCTCATCTGCTAAACCTATAGATGACATTTTCATTTAATTTAATTTCAAACCTTTATTTATACAGGTAAACCTCTCATTGAGACATAGCAGTCTCATTTACAAGAGTGACCTGATCCACCAAACAAACATAACAAATACATAAAACAAGTTCCAGACAAATACAAGACAAGTAACACAACTACAAGTCTAAGGGCCCGCGTCCACCTACCGCACATTTCCAGCTGAAAAACGCTGGCAGAGCGCTGGTAGTGCTGGGGATGGAGCGCTTGCGGCGAGAAAAAAAACGCAGCGCGTGCCTTTTGTAGCTATGGCAACGAGCTGTCACTCACCAACCTGATGACAGAGAGAAAGAAATCTAGCGACAACTACACAACAGCCATCTTGTATCACTGTTAAAAAACGTTTTATCCTATTTTACTGCCGCAGTTTTGCACATAGTATATTTTAATATACTTTATTGTATATTAATTATATATATATTGTTAAACTTATTACCTGATACCACAGTTCGCTCTTTGCTTTTTATTAGCTTTTTATTAGTGTATTCGTGTAGTTATTAGTGTATTTGTGCTTTGTCGCGAATCACAATGACCACCAACCAGCAGACGCTTGCCTTCATACTTCTCCTGGCCCGTTTCTTGTGGGTAGGCAGGCAGGCAACTCCGGTGTCAGGTTACAATGTGTCACGAGCGCCACGGTAAATATGATTGGCTGTGATTGGTTGTCTGAAAAGGCACTCAGCTCATCACTCAACTCATCACTCAACTTTAAACACTGGGTGCGGCCGCGCCAAAAAACTGACAGGCGCTGAAAAAAGAAGCCGACTGCAGCGCATTTCCTATAGGCGGCAGCATGCGACCGCATACGCTCCCTCCTCATTGGGAACAATTGAAAAAAGACGATTGCGCCCATAAAAATGCGGTAAATGGACGCGGGCCCTAAGAGAGGCTAAAATCTAGATAAATTCAATTAAGAGCAAGAACAAGAACAGGCCCCCCTGGATGCCCTTTCAATATTGCGTATAAGAAGTTTAAAATCCCCAATGGGAATTAGGTTCGGGACCCTCAGTTCCTTTTGCAATAAGTTCCACGTAGATGGGGCAGAATAGGAAAAGGCTGTTTTTCCAAGTTATGTGCAGGCAAATGGTAAGGAAAGAAGACTGCTAGCTTTCGTAGCTATAGGCCACATGGCATGGGCCACATTTCCAGTAGACGAATAAGCTTTAGAACAGAGATGTCAACCTCTCTTTCTCCACCACAGCATCCATAACTAGAAGCCTCAGTTACCGACTCATCCTGGGGCGTTCAGACATTGAAGGAATCCTGGTTAAGAGGATCAACGTTAGCAACATTCCTCCTCTGCCACCTCTGCAAAAGAACCCACGAGAGGCCACAGCGAGAGGGAAGGAACCGGGGTTCACAACCGAGGCGCCCAGCACGTTGCGGGGACAAAACAGCGAGGCATCGCTCCTCACACCGGCGCCGGAGATCAACAGCATCCACGCAATTGACGCTTCAGCCAGCAGTTGCACCAGCCGACCAGCAAGCGGCGACATACCCTCACAGAAGCCCCAGCGGACTCGGCGAGTGGCTAAAGGGAGAGCGGCGCTGGACAACAAGGTCACCAAGGACCCGACGGTTAGCTTGGCTGGCCCCGCCAAGGCCGCCATGCCAGCTAGTCTACCCGGGCCGAGGCCAGGACAAAAGGCACCCCCCCTCCCCCACAATGGAGTACAATCAGACATATCTGTAATCAACCAGCCCCCCCCCCCACATCGCGGGCTTTCACACAAAGGAATACAGACTCCAGCAAAGGACAAAGCATCACCCCCTCCCCCCCTCCCCACCCACGGCACAAACAGCAACAACGCCCCCCCTCCCCCCACCACAGGACAGGACACAATTGAACAGAGTTACCTCAACTGTGACGACGTCAATCTTATTACAAGCAAAAATGGACTTCACATATTTCATCTAAATACAAATAGCCTGAGACCTAAACTGGCTGAAATCAAACAGTTGTTTTTAAACGGTAAGGCTAACATATTGTGTTTCACAGAAACAAAATTAGACTCATCTGTACAGGATCCAGAGATTGAAATTGAAAACTACTCAATAGTCAGGAGGGATAGGAACCAGTATGGAGGTGGCGTCTGTGTGTATATACACAAGGATACCAAATACATCAACCGTACTGACCTTAACCATGATGAAATTGAAACTGTTTGGATTGAAATCTTATTAGACAGGGCGAAACCAGTACTAGTAGGCACAATCTATAGACCACCAGAACAGAGTGGCTTTTATGACACACTTGATGGGTGTTTAGTTGGGGTGGAGGGGGTAGAAAAAATTCTTATTGGGGACTGGAACACGGATATGCTGCGTAAATCAGCACCCGTCTTCAAGGCCTTCAGTAGATTTTCTGACCTGCACGGTTTCAGCCAGCTAATCACACAACCCACAAGGGTATGCGATTCGACACAAACCACCATTGACCTCATTTTGACCTCTGACAAGTCCATGATCTCCAGTAAAGGGGTGATAGCATGCGGGTTAAGTGATCATTATATGATTTTCTGTACCTGCAAAAAGCTAAAACAGAAGGCCGGCTGTCACAAAACAGTCACATCTAGAGACCTCAAAACTTACTCTAGAGAGGCCTTTAACCTAGAACTGGGGAGCTTGGACTGGTCAGATGAGCTCAGTGGTACACAGGTTGAAGAAACATGGCTTGGATTCAAAACCAAATCCACAGCAATACTCAACAACATGGCACCGATAAGAACCACCAGGGTTAAAAATCGCGCTGAGGCATGGATGCACACTGAAATACTGGCCGCTATGAAAACCAGAGACAAAAAATGCTCTGAACTTCATAAAAGTCAGACAAAGCTTTCCAAAAGCTCAAACAGTGAACTCCAAGCCCACGTGGTTGAACTAAAAATCCAAAGAAACAGACTAAGAAATGACGTAAACACCATGGCCCTCATGCATCAACGTGTTCTACGCACAGATCTGTGCTTACCCTGTGCGTACGATCATTTCTAAGCAAAGAGTGGGATTCATCAATTTTAACTTGAACTTGACTTCGTGCTTACATCTACGCACAGTTCAGACCTGGCGTACCTAGCGCCCAGTGGTAGAATATATTATTACAACAAGGAAATGAGCTTCTGTGCATAATAACACTGGCAAGTTCTGTATGAACCGTAGTTCATTAGTTCATTGTAAAATAGCAACAGTAGTGTAATTATGGTCAAAACCCTATAAATAGCATTTGGAATAATAGGTCTTTCTCTCAGAATGAATGCAGCATGGTTTATATAGCGTTATCGGAATATACGGGGTGTAGGCTACTGACTGACTGCGCTCCGCGTAGCTTGATTGATTGATTGATTGAAAAGTTTATTAACAGATTGCAGAATGGGTACAGTACAGCTCAGTACATACAATTGTTGATTGGGGATGCAGACCAACTTTCGTCTTGTTTACATCAGGGTCCCCCATTTTCAATTCATCATAAATCATAAAGCTCAACTCGTTATTATTCTGCGCAGACCGCAGAAACACAGGAACGTTTTGATTATATTTAAAAGGCTTTACGTTAAACGAAACAAGTGGAACTTCGAAGCTGTAAGCAGAATACAAGTCATATGAATATAGTGTTCTTCCCCCTTTTTACTGTATAAGAAAGAATAGAAAACGCATTGCAATGACACTATAGTGGACAGACTATGTATATGATGGGATTCAAGTTCGCGTTTTTGTTGCTCATAGGCATGCTGTCAGAGTATGATATCTTAATCAAACATTCTAGAACATTTGTCGTCACAGATCATGTCCTAATAGAACATAGGCTATGGCATGGATCGTGATATTGTGTGGACTGTTATTATTACTGTACACCGGTACCACCCATTGTGACTACAGCCTTGTGAGTCCCGCACACAAACATGATGGAATTCAAGTTCATGTATTGAAAGGCAGGCTATCATACATGCAGTGAGATTCATTGTTCTTGTATATGCTCTCGTATTATATTGTTTATATAGGCTACCCAATACTGACATCAAAATAGATTGTAGTATGCCTCTAGAAATCATATGCAGCAGGTAGAAAATTGACGGGAGATCCATCGCGATTTGGAATAAAATTGAGGAGAACTTTAATCCCTGGGGTATTAATCAAACACCACGGGAAAAGGCAGTCATATTCCAGCGCGGTCTTTATTAGCCGACAACAAAATAGATGCATCTAAAAATCATATAGCCAATCGAACACAACTAATAAAGGCATTCATATTACAGCACGGTTATAATGACACACAACCAACGCCAAACAGTGGTCAACGAACGGTCTTTATTAGTATTTTGAGCTGTCCAGGCAGAATTGCAGCAATGGTCTTAGGGAGCCGTTGATATCTGACATCACCGTTTACGAGTCCGCCTTTTATTAATCCCACAATACGCGATAGTGTCTTCTTGGTTCGACAGCAGTGAACAATCTTCGTGGAGTTTCTCAGGGTTCCGCTCGGGTCCGTCCATTATTTCACATCCCATGGGGGGTGTTTCCTCATTTTCATGACCATATATGGATAATCATGCACGAGCATTGACGGTAGAACAAAGTGGTATTCATCAACACGGAGGACCATAGAGCCTGCGTACGCACGTGTGATGAATGCCGACTTCCCTGTGCGTACGCCAGTTCTACATTCCGTGCTTACGTGTGGAAGTAGGTCAAGTTCTACGTCCACGTTGATGCATGAGGGCCCATGATCAGAACCGCAAAAAGAAATTTCATCAACGACAAAACTGAGGAAAACAAAAACAAACCCCGCGAACTTTGGAAATTACTCAATAATCAACTAGGCTGCAGTAAAAAACTTAAAACCAGATTCTCAAACATAAACATAAAGACGGACAACACGCTCATCACAGACAAGCTGGATGTAGCCAATTACTTAAACATCTTCTTCACAAACATAGCCACAACACTGGTAAACAAACTACCCTCCCACTCAGGGCATTATGGGGTAGAACACATAGTAGCATACTACAAAAACCTAGGGGTCCACAAAGACGACTTCAAACTTGAAATGGTAACAACCAATGAGGTACTCAAAAAATTGAGCGCCCTCCAACCTAACAAGGCCACTGGCCATGACAACATCCCCTCCAAATTCCTCAGAGACGCAGCAGCCGCCATCACCCCAGTCATCACACACATAATAAACCTCTCTATAAGACAGGGGCACGTCCCCAAGGACTTCAAAATTGCGAGAGTGACCCCTCTACACAAAAAGGGCAGCAAATTAGACCCAGGCAACTACCGCCCTGTTTCTATTCTTACCTCCATCTCGAAAGTCATGGAGAAAATAGTCTACGAACAGGTCGAAAAGTACCTGGCGGAAAAAAACCTAATCTACGAATTCCAATCTGGCTTCAGAACGTCCCACTCCACTGACACATGCCTCCTCTATTTGAACGACCACATCAAACAAGAGGTGGACGCTGGCAAATACTGCGGCATGGTCATGCTGGACCTACAAAAGGCCTTCGACACTGTCAATCACTCCATTCTAATGGACAAGCTAAAAGCAATTGGTTTTGATAGCCTATCAGTGAGCTGGATGCAATCCTACCTGGAGGGGAGAGAACAGATGGTAGAGGTAAACGGTACTCTATCCCCCCCCCCTCACAGTGAGCTGTGGTGTTCCACAAGGAAGCATACTAGGACCGCTACTCTTCCTAATTT
Organism: Notolepis coatsorum; assembly: GCF_963971535.1. Taxonomy (NCBI): domain Eukaryota; kingdom Metazoa; phylum Chordata; class Actinopteri; order Aulopiformes; family Paralepididae; genus Notolepis; species Notolepis coatsorum. The sequence continues at coordinate 111,436,130 of NC_140169.1, read as the reverse complement.
ATGCAAATGACATGTCATCAGCCTGTGACTGCAACTTGTTCCTGTTTGCGGACGACTCAGCCCTGCTGGTCTCTGACAAGAACAAATTGCAGGTTGAAAAAACCCTCAGCACGGAACTAGGCAAAATCTGCATATGGCTCGCTGATAACAAACTATCATTACACATGGGCAAAACAGAGTCCATTCTCTTCGGTTCAAATAACAAACTCAGCAAGACCGACGGATTCTCAGTTACAGTGGGTGACAATATTGTCACAAGGAAAGACGAAATTACCTACCTGGGTTCCATCCTAGAGGCAAATCTTTCCTGTGACAAAATGGCATCCAATGTAATAAAAAAAGTCAACCAACGAACTAGATTCTTGTACCGGATCTCCTCTCTGGTAAACAAGAATACCCTGAAGACTCTGGCAGGAGCATTCAAGGGTACTATGACTATGCGTGCACCTCATGGTACCAAAGCACCTCAAAGGCGCTTAAAACAAAATTACAAACATCACAAAACAAACTGGTCAGACTACTACTTGACCTGAACCCCAGAACCCACCTCACCCCTGCCCACTTTGCCAACCTAGGATGGCTTAGAGTAGACGACAGAGTACAGCAACTTGCAATGGGCCTGGTCTACAAGATACACTATACGACCGGGGTGCCCATGTACATGTCAAAATACTTCCCAAAGGTCAGTGAATACCACAACCACTACACCAGAGGAAGCTCAACAAATCATGTTAAACCCAGATTCGGCTCAAACAAGGGACTAAACACGTTTCGCAATTATGCCACAACAATGTGGAACGCCCTACCCAAAGCTGTAAAGGAATGTGAATCCCTGCCCACATTCAAAACCGCCCTTAAAGAGCACCTACGGGAGGCTGCAATTCGAAACTGGCCACCGTAAATGCCCAAAACCCCCACCACCTCCTAATAGACAGTCTCCTCCCCACCGCATGTATATATTCCCTCCCCGCCGTATGTATATTTCCCTCCCACCCACCCACCCCCTCCTAATGTACAGTCCCCTCCCCATCATATGTATATACTCTGTCAGGATCTAGGGGTAACAGTACTGTATATTTGAATACCGCCTATGTCACAAATGTATCAGTACTAAATACCTATATGTCCCTATGCCATAAATGTCATGTATGTTGTGTATGTCATAAATGTCTATATGAATTGAAAATGGGGGACCCTGATGGAAACAAGACAAACGTCTTTCTCAGGTCTGCATCCCCTTAACAATTGTATGTATTGAGCCGTACTGTATTGTACCCATTCTGCAATCTGTTAAATAAAGTTTTCATTCATTCATTCATTCATTCATTCATTCATTCATTCATTCATTCATTCATTCATCGGTGCAGGGCATACCGATCTGA
>NC_140169.1:111264748-111432248 GCF_963971535.1 Notolepis coatsorum | reverse complement strand
GCTCATAAAAAAACCAACCATGAACCCCACCGTCATAGACAACTATCGTCCTGTCTCTCTTCTCTCCTTCCTTTCTAAATCACTTGAATGTGCTGTATCCAACCAATTTACGGATTATCTCTTACATTATTACCTCCTAGACCCTAATCAGTCAGGCTTTAGCCTTTAGGATTGGTAACTCCACAGACTGCCCTCATAGCGGTCACAGAGGCTCTTCACTTAGCAAAAGCGAAGGGCCTCTCCTCTGTCCTGATTCTCCTGGACCTGTCGGCAGCTTTCGACACATTCAACCATCACATCCTCCTTGCATCCCTCGCAGCAATGAGAGTGGCTGGCTCTGCGCTTGCATGGCTGACATCCTACCTTGATGATAGCTGCAAGTATCATGGAGAGGGACCCTGTCCGCCCCCCCCACCCCCTTCAGATGGGCGTCCCCCAGGGCTCTGTCCTTGGACCCCTCCTCTTCTCCCTCTACACCAAATCTCATTTTCCATTCATAATGAATTGTAAGTAAGGGTGCAATTAGCACCGTGCAATCCATTCTTTGTGGATCCCGCCCATAGTGTATTCTCTTCCTCTGTGTTGAGACGCTGAAAGTTGAAAGTTGAAACCTTTTATTTTCTTCTTCTGCTTGCATGAAGAGATGTATGCCGTCTTATCTGGGTGTCAATGTCAGGTGTTGTCACAGTGGTTTTGCACCGCTGCGCGTCAAAATAAACACTGAGTCGACATGAAGAAATAATGACAGAATATGACAAATTATCATTTGTGAGTTGTCAATCATCCACACCCAAGGGTTGTTTGTTGTGACACAAATAGCAGCAGTAAACGCAGTCACAGGAACAATGGCATTTCTAAAGGTCTGGTCTGTGTGCTCAAAATGCACAAGGCTTGTATTCTAGTCTTCATGATAAATAACGATCTCACAAGTGGTTCGGCCAAAATAACGCCTCATTATCGTTCATTCCCTCTTGTACGTACAGTCAAACACACGGGACCTGAAAAACAAAACAATGCAACACAGTGATTACACTCACGATTACACAAACACATGCGAGTGCGTCACTCGCGCTGCACTCTCCCCCTGGTCTTTATTGTGGGAACTGTCGGCGTCACCTTCTGGCGGGGCGCTGGGGCGGAAAACATCCCTCGGAGTTGAAGACATCACACGTTGTGAATGAGCCTGTCACAAATTATCTGCTAATGTGATTACAGAGTAATAACTCCTGAGCGCTAAAACCTGAATGGTGAAACGGTGATGGAGGAAGAAAGGGAGCTGAAAGCAGGGGAGCTGAAAGAGCTTCTACATGGCCGGGGACAAAGGGTGAAAGAGAGACAACAAGTGCCTGCTAATAATAATAATACTAATATAATAAAACGTTATTATTATAGCACCTTTCATACAGAAACTGCAGCTCAACGTGCTTCACAAGAGAAAAAAGTCAGGCATAAAATTAGCACATAAAGTGCAGACACATAAAATCACAGTTTTTCACATTAGGATCTAAAATCCCAACAGGCCACCTTGTTTATGGTTTGATTCAGTTTTACAAATACCTGTAGACAATAATAGAAAGAGTAAGATAGAATAAACAGAGTAAAATAGTGCTAATAAGTTGTAGAATAGAATAGACATGAAATGAGCACATCAAGTGCAGACATATAAAATCACAGTTTTATTTTACAGTGCAATAAAATAGTTCTGGATTACTGTTCAACAGTTGAAAGTCGACTTTATCTTCTCAGTTTGGTATCCACAGTTTTCCCTCTTGTTTGATACCCACTTTGACCCTTCTAACCTCCCACTCAGGGCGCAGTTCCCTCTCTCAGCTAATGCTAATGACATTATACTCATGTTAAAATCCCTTTAAACAAGGAACTAAACTAAACAAAACCTCTAGCAACTATTAAAGAGCAGAAATGCACCCCCCTCTCGTTCCTCCTCCTTTCTTTCACTCCCCCCACTCTCTCCCGCTCTCTCTTTCTCTCTATAAACCTGCAGTGTACGCTGTTATTATCAATGCCAAATTATGCTTTGACTTTCTCATCAGTGTCAAATCTAATCAAGGGGAAAATTAGTATTTCAAAATAATCTTTTCAGAGCAAATGCTCAACTCTATTCATGTCTACTGATCAGAGAGACTTTAGAACACATTAGACAGGCTGGTGTAGCCTTTAATTATATACTGCTTTTACAGCTACCACTACTGCAACTGCTACTTACTCTCACTCACTGCATTACATTGGCTCACTTTACTGTCAAGCTTGGACTTGATTCATTCTAGTCTATACCTGGATCCCAGGTGGTGCCAATAGTAGATCAACAATGTATCCCTTCACCATCTGCTCTCGGCCCAGAGGCCTCCTATCCGGATATAGATCAAATCTGACAGCTGGCCATGTTCTTAGAATCAAAGAGGGACTGGGGCTCGTAGTGATGCGAGGGTCAACCTGTGTGAGTAAAGCTGCAAAGTCACATGTAGGGCAGCAGGTGGTTAGGGGAATAATGAAGTTGGATCAAATATGGATCAAATGACATGCCAGCTCTGACAGAACATACTGTCTCACAAACAGTAATGGGTATGTTGAGGTTCCAGATAAAGAATCAATCAGGTTTACACTCAGGTTTACACCTCAGGTGGGTTGACTGGAGCTAGAATGACTGGCCTTCTACTACTATAGTAGTATAGTACTGGCACATAATTTCCATAATGAATAAAAAAAAATAAAAGGACAGAACATAACCCTGTTCTATTTCCCCCCAATTCCTGTGTTGCTCAATTGACATTAAACACCCTTGAAACCGCTCCTATCTCTTCTTGTGTATTCAGCAATTGGGCTGTGCTCCAGACCCCAGTTCTCACAGTATACCACGACCATGATGACAGCACCAGCTGTACACGAGACCGAGGAATGGAAGAAGTTTCAGAAGCAGTCTGTGAGTATCATCAACGGCCAGACCGCCCGTGTTGACCAACTCGCTCACTCCTTAGACGCCGTCACGGCACAGCTGGCCGCTCTCGCCCTCGACTCCGTTGAGCGAGAAAAACAGTATCTACGTATCGAGGCACAATTGGCACAGCAGGGCCCACCAGCCGCTACCCCTGCTGCACCAAGCCCCCCGCATAGAGAACCCCCTGTCCTCGCACCAGAACGTTACGACGGAAGCATCTCCAAATGCCGTGCGTTTTTATTCCAGTGCTCGTTAGTGTTCGAACAACAACCCCACACGTTTCACAGCGATAGGTCTAAAGTGGCTTACCTGTCGGCGCTGCTCACAGGCGCGGCGTTGAAATGGGCCACCGCTCTCCACTTCAACAATTCCTTCCTCTGCAATTCGTACTCCGATTACGTCGACGACACGCGTAAAGTGTTTGACCACCCTCCAGAGGGCTCAGAGGGGGCCTGCGGCTTGTTTTCGATCCGCCAGGGAAGCCGCAGCGTAAGCGAATACGCTATCGATTTCCACATCCTCGCCTCCGGCTCCGACTGGGGGGACACACCGTTGCGAGGCGCCTTTCGCCAGGGCTTGAACGACGCTATTAAAGACGAGCTTATGTCCAAAGAAAGACCCACCTCCCTGAGCGAGCTAATCCATTTGGCCAGGGAACTGGACCTGCGTCTTCGGGAACGTCGTAGAGAGAAAGGTAGCACCGCTCGTTCGCCTATACCCGGTCCGTCTCGTCGCGCCACCCGCGCTGAAGAAAATAGTTCCTCCGAGCCCATGGATCTCGACCGCTCACGTCTCCCTCCCAGCGAACGCCGACACAGGCTCGCTACAGGAGCATGCCTGTACTGCGGTCAAACGGGTCACTCCGTTGCCTCTTGCTCGCTTCGCCCAAACGACGGGGCTCGACAGTAGCGCTGGGCGTCTGTTCGAGTCTAGATATCGCTCCCAGCTCTGGCCCAAACATGCTATTCCGCGCCACGCTGTGTCTGAATAACCAATCACTCCCGTTATCTGCCCTGGTTGACTCAGGGGCCGACGAGAACCTCATCGACGCCGGAGTAGTCTCCCGTTACAACATCGCTACTGACGCCTTGCCGATACCCCGTGACGCCCGGGGGTTAAACGGGAAACTTCTCACGCGGATTACTCGCCACACCATACCCCTTCGCCTTCTGCTATCCGGGAATCACAGCGAGAATATTCGGTTTCACGTTACCAACCCTTCCCACAATCCCATTGTCCTTGGCATGCCTTGGCTCAAGTTACACAATCCCGTTATCAATTGGCCTACCGGCCTGGTGACCAGCTGGAGCGCCCACTGTCACGTCGCTTGTCTGCAGTCGGCTCGGCCGCCACTAGAGGGCGCCGGTTCGCACCCCCCCAAAGAGAACATAGATCTGTCTGCAATTCCGCCGGCCTACCACGATTTGAAAGCTGTTTTCAGCAAACAACAGGCTCTCTCCCTGCCTCCCCATCGCCAATACGACTGCGCCATTGATTTACTCCCCGGGGCGCCACTCCCCGCTAGTCGCCTGTTCAACCTCTCGCGCCCAGAGAGAGAATCAATGGAGAAGTACGTTCACGAATCCTTGGCCTCGGGCATAATCACCCCCTCCTCCTCTCCTGTCGGCGCAGGATTCTTCTTCGTTTCCAAGAAGGATTGTTCCCTTCGCCCCTGTATCGATTACCGGGGTCTGAACAACATCACGGTAAAGAACAAATACCCCCTACCTTTAATCGACTCTGCTTTTGAGCCCCTGCAAGGTGCCACCATCTTCACAAAACTGGACCTCAGGAACGCCTACCACCTTGTCCGCATGCGGGAGGGAGACGAGTGGAAGACGGCCTTCAAGACACCACTCGGCCACTTCGAGTACAAGGTAATGCCCTTTGGCCTGACCAACGCCCCTGCTGTCTTCCAGGCCCTCGTCAATGACGTTTTCCGTGACGTACTCCACCGCTCCGTATTTGTCTACTTAGACGACATCCTGTACTTCTCCCGCTCCATGGAGGAGCATGTCCAGCACGTCCGCCGGGTCCTCCAGTGTCTTCTAGAGAACAAGCTGTTCGTCAAGGCGGAGAAGTGTGAGTTCCACATCTCCTCCATCGGCTTCCTCGGCTACATCATAAAGGGCGGCAAGATCCGGGCGGACCCCGAGAAGATCAGAGCGGTGTCCGACTGGCCCCGTCCCACCAACGTCAAACAGCTCCAACGCTTCCTGGGATTTGCCAACTTTTATCTGCGCTTCATCAGGGACTACAGCCTGGTCACGGCGCCCCTCACCCAACTCACCTTGCCTTCGGTGCCCTTCGTCTGGTCCGACGCAGTGGACTCCGCCTTCCCTGAGCTGCGCCGGCTCTTCACCACCGCTCCCATCCTCGTCCAGCCGGACACGTCCCGCCAGTTCGTGGTGGAGGTGGACGCCTCCTGCACCGGAGTAGGGGCGGTTCTTTCCCAGCGCTCTGCCACCGACCAGAAGCTGCACCCCTGTGCCTTTTTCTCACGCCGCCTAACCCCAGCCGAGGTCAACTACGACATCGGGAACCTGGAGCTCCTGGCGGTCAAGCTAGCCCTGGAGGAATGGAGGCACTGGCTGGAGGGATCGGAGGTCCCCTTCCTGGTTTGGATGGACCACAAGAACCTCGCCTACGTCTCAACGGCCAAGCGCCTGAACTCTCGCCAGGCTCGCTGGGCGCTGTTCTTCGCTAGGTTTAACTTCACCCTGACCTACCGGCCTGGTTCCAAGAACACCAAGCCAGACGCCCTCTCCCGGCAGTTCGTCCCTGAGGAGGGGCCCACACACCCCGACACCATCCTTTCCACTTCCTGTCTGGTGGCCACCGCCACCTGGGAGATCCAGTCCATCGTCAGGGAGGCACAGAGTGCCCAGCCGGACCCAGGTAACGGTCCACCTAACCGGCTTTTTGTCCCTGACCTCGTCCGCTCCCAGGTGCTTGAGTGGGTTCACGCTTCCCGGTTCGCATGCCACCCGGGGATCGACCGGACACTATCCCTGCTGAGGAGGCACTTCTGGTGGGTCACCATGAGACAGGACACCCGCGCTTTCGTCCTGGCGTGCACCGTGTGTGCTCGTGCGAAGGCCTCCCATCGACCGCCCGCCGGGCTCCTTCGTCCGCTCCCAGTCCCCGGTCGGCCCTGGTCGCACGTCGCCCTGGACTTCGTCACCGGCCTTCCCCTCTCACACGGTAACACTGCCATCCTCACCATTGTTGACCGTTTCTCAAAGGCTGTGCACTTCGTGGCTCTTCCCAAACTCCCCTCTGCTGCAGAGACTGCTGACCTGATGGTGCTCCACGTCTTCCGGCTCCATGGGATCCCGGCTGACATCGTCTCCGACAGGGGCCTCAGTTCATATCCCAGGTCTGGAGGGCCTTCTGTCGGGCTCTGAGGCCACGGTCAGCCTCTCCTCCGGGTTCCACCGACAGACCAACGGCCAGTCGGAGCGGGCCAACCAGGACCTGGGATCCGCACTCCGCTGCGTGACAGCCCGGGACCCCTCCGGCTGGAGCGCCTTCCTGCCATGGGTTGAATACGCCCACAATTCCCTGTCTTCGGCGGCCACAGGTCAGTCCCCCTTTGAGTCATCTTTGGGCTACCAACCCCCGCTGTTCCCTGCCCAGGAAGAGGAGATCGCCGTGCCGTCGGTGCAAGACCATCTCTGTTGCTGCAGGACAATCTGGGAGAAGAGAAGGGCTGCGCTCTGCTCCGGACTGCGGACCAGAACCGGCGCTTCGCCGACCGCCACCGAACCCCGGCTCCCGCCTATGTACCAGGTCAGATGGTATGGCTCTCGTCTCGGGACCTGCCACTCAAATCCGTCTCACGGAAGCTAACCCCCCGTTTCGTGGGGCCCTACAAGATCCTGTCCCTCATTAATCCCTCTGTTGTCAAGCTCCAGCTCCCCCCCCCCATATGCGCATTCACCCTTCCTTCCATGTCTCCCAGCTCAAACCGGTGGTCTCCAGTCCCCTGTCTCCCCCTGCTCCAGAGCCCCCTCCTCCGCTGGTGATAGACGACCACCCGGCCTACGTGGTCCAGGAGTTGCTGGTGCGGCGACGCGGCCGTGGCTTCCAGTACCTGGTCGACTGGGAGGGCTACTGCCCGGAGGAGCTGAGCTGGATCTCCCGTCGATGATCCTGGACCTAGATCTCGTCCAGGACTTTCATCGGGCTCACCCTGACAAGCCTGGGCCGCCGGGAGGCGCTCGTCGAGGGGGGGGTCCTGTCATAATCACAGCACGGGCCTACTTCACTCCCCCTCCTTTTCCCCTCACGTCCTCCACACGCTCCTCTTCATCCCCCTCTCCATCCACTGCGCACTCCTCCTCATCCTCTCTTTCTCCAGTCTCCCCTTCCTTCACCCTCATACGCCCAGCTGTATTCTATCCCCCTAATCCACACGCGGTCAAGCACCCCACTCCCCACAGCTGCACTCAATCCTTCCCTGATGGGGGGACTATTTCTACACCTCGACGCTGACCAGAAGCTGTCATGGTATTAATTACCACTGCCCAGGTATGACGTCTCTGCCGAAAGCTCTGCTGCTAGATACCCACCGTGTATTTGCTTGCTCTAACCCGTTTCTCTCCTGTGCCCCAAAGGACCGCTGTCCCTGCCTGGACGTCACCTGTTCCCGAAGAGGAACACTTGTTCTCCCGCTGCAACCCAGCAGCTCCCAAGACAAGCACCAAGGACCGCTTGCTCGCTCACTGCCGCCGAGGCAGCCACAGGACAAAACATAACCCCGTTCTATTTCCCCCCAATTCCTGTGTTGCTCAATTGACATTAAACACCCTTGAAACCGCTCCTATCTCTTGTCGTGTATTCAGCAATTGGGCTGTGCTCCAGACCCCAGTTCTCACACTATCAACCAAGACCATCTCTGTCGCTGCAGGACGATCTGGGAGAAGAGAAGGGCTGCGCTCTGCTCCGGACTGCGGATGGTCATTCCCACCTCCTGGTTTGGGAATAGCACTGCAAAAGACCGAAGCAGACTACAAAGAGTGACACGTTCAGCCGAACGCACAATTGGAGGGGGGCTCCCCACCCTCCAGAACATTTACTACAAGCGTTGCAAGGGCAAGGCTAAGAGAATCATTAAAGACTCCAGTCACCCGAACAACTGCCTCTTTGAACTGCTGCGGTCAGGCAAGCGATACCGGAGTCTCAAGGCGAGCACAGAAAGACTCAGAAGTAGCTTCTATCCCCAGGCCATCAGGCTGCTAAACGAACAATGAATGAACACTACACAACAACAACCACCAAACGCACATAGCACACACATCCACACGCACACACTCACTTTAAACAAACACACTGTAGCACCCACTCCACACACTTTATAGCACACACCCACTTTAAACAAACACACTGTAGCACCCACTCCCCACACTTTATATTTATGGATGAAGGATTGCACTACAACTCGTACACCTTACTGTAAATTGTACCTAAAATTGTACCTCATCCCATTTCTGCTTTGCACTAGATAGTACTGTACATTAGTACACTGCATAGTATTGTGTATTGTATATTATATGGTAACTCAGAACATTGTACATATGTCTATACCGAACACTGTGACCTCATTCTCTTCTTCTAAATTCATGCTATATTATGTTATTATGTTATTTGATACTATCTTGTCTAGCACAGTCTCTGGAGCGAAACAGTAAGAAGCATTTTGTATGAAAGTATTCTGTACTTCTGTATGACAACTATTAAAGAACTTGAACTTGAACTTGGTTGAAAGCTTAAATGGCCACTGTCTGATTGACACCCCACTAGACCTATTACATGCTTCCAATCTCGGGTTATAAAACCAAACAGCCAACGAGTGTCAGTTTAGAAAAAGTTACCACCTCCGTTTTGGCCTCCCGGTGACCGGACCAATGACCTCTCACGGTGAAAATGACTGGCTGTTTTTGTAGCCAATGAAATTCTGGAAACAACGATACCTCACTTGAGGGATGTTTCCCAGGATATATAATGGGTTTATCTCTGTGTAGAGGTCCAGACTAGTTCGACATCTGCTGCACACATTACTTCATTGATGCAAGTGGCCATTTTGGATAAACATACCTATACATACCATTAATTTCTTTTTGTAAAACACTCATTTTCTGTGGTATTGTTATCAACTTTGAACCTGTACTAGATAAGACTTCAAGCTATGGCCCCATTTTGTTTTCCAGCTAATACCTCTCAGTTGGAACCTGTAAGAGGCATCTGTTTGCAAAATAATTCAGAGCCCAGACTCATGCATGGTTCAAGACTAGCTTTTAATTTACTTTGGGTATGCAATCGACAGGTGTTTTATGCTAAATGTGCAGGACTCATCCTCATTTACATGGACACAATGGATAAACAGGGATGGACAGATACCATGAGGTGAAATTATGAAACTCTTTCCAGCTAATTTTCAGTTCTTATTTATAAAGTAGACACAAAAATAGGGGGACAATTAATATAATATAATGTCTATATTAATATAATATCTCCTGTCTAATCAAAAGTATTTTTCATAGATATAGGTTATAATAATAAAGTAATTTTCCTCAGTTTCACAACTTGTGAACTTACCAGTACTGCTGCCTTTGTAGAGCAGTACAACCTACCTATTGAAATCATTCAGTTAGTGGAGAAAAAAAAGCAACCAGAAATTATTGTTAGTCAATGGACACCTGCCAGAGTGGGACAAAAGAGCAAACACTGTGATGACACCATCTAAAACCTATGAGGTCAAAATGACCTCTATGGCATTTCTAGCTAGAAATACTGAGAACTCCTTTGTGTTTTGTAAATTGTATCTACACAATGGTAAACTCAAACATATACACATATTTAGAAGTCAAGGACCTGTTCCCACATGGCTTTTGTTTCAACAACAAAGCTATTATGTTTCTAAATTCAACAAGCAGGAAACCATGCAGACCCACGGCGCTATACCTGGCGCTATACCTGAGACTGAAACTACAACTACTAGGGGTGGGACGATATATCGATCTAATTATCAATGATCCAATAGGATCGATGCAACATAAAAAGATCGGTTCATATTGATACTCTTATTTAGAAAATCATGCACCTCCAAGCCTCCATGCTTCCCATCTTCTATAACCCTTGGTTTCTCTTACTCTAACCCAACCAGAAGTAGCTTCTATCCCCAGGCCATCAGGCTGCTAAACGAACAATGAATGAACACTACACAACAACAACCACCAAACACACATAGCACACACATCCACATGCACACACTCACTTTAAACAAACACACTGTAGCACCCACTACACACACTTTATAGCACACACCCACTTTAAACAAACACACTGTAGCACCCACTCCCCACACTTTATATTTATGGATGAAGGATTGCACTACAACTCGTACACCTTACTGTAAATTGTACCTAAAATTGTACCTCATCCCATTTCTGCTTTGCACTAGATAGTACTGTACATTAGTACACTGCATAGTATTGTGTATTGTATATTATATGGTAACTCAGAACATTGTACATATGTCTATACCGAACAACTGTGACCTCATTTTCTTCTTCCAAATTCATGCTATATTATGTTATTATGTTATTTGATACTATCTTGTCTAGCACAGTCTCTGGAGCGTAACAGTAAGAAGCATTTTGTATGAAAGTATTCTGTACTTCTGTATGACAACTATTAAAGAACTAGAACAACCTAGCTCTCTCTCTCTCCTAAGTACATGATAGGGTGCAGGTGTGTAAAGACCGGAGGAGCAGCTGATTGACATCTACCGGCTGATTACTCTTCCTATTTAGACCTGGCTCAAATGTCATGAGGCTGCCTGATCGTAGTTCCTTATTTCCAGTCAGTCCGTATTCTCGTGCCTTGTTCTCTTGTCAGTCCATGTTCTACTTTGCTTTACCTAACATTTCTTGTGGTAAATCCAGTAGCAATACACACAATTGTTAAGGGGATACAGACCAGAGAAAGATGTTTGTCTTGTTTACATCATCAGGGTCCCCCATTTTCAATTCATAGTGACATTTATGACATACACAACATACATGATATCATGACATTTATGACATAGGGACATACATGACTTACAGGTATATAGTACTGTTACATTTGTCACATATATACGATATGCAAATATACAGTACTGTTACCCAGAGATCCTAACAGTAAATATATACATATAATGAGGAGGCGACTGTACATTAGGAGGGGGGGGGGGGTAAAACGCTAACGCTATTTAAAAGAAAAAAAATCAGTGGAGGTTAAAATAAGAATATGACTTGGCCTGAAAAAAAGTTCAGTCAGGAGAATTATTTTTGCTTTAATCCCTGGAATCACTGGCCTTAGACTATCTACTAACATATTCTCTCTCTCGCTCTCTAGGTTCATGGCCACTAATGACTTCAGAGCTTCAGAAGGACAGTATGCTGGATGAGGAAGGTCTTGGCCATGCTGCGATGGCTCCTAGAGGACAAGAACGGAGGTGCAGGACCTGGCTGTCAAATGGTTTGTAATGCTACAGTATATTGTATGTAGATGTGCATGACGTGGACTAAATTAGAGGTCCTAGTTATGCAAAATAATATTGAGAATCACTGGCCTTAGACTATCTACTAACGTATTCTCGCTCTCTCTCTCTCTAGGTTCATGGCCACTAATGACTTCAGAGCTTCAGAAGGACAGTATGCTGGATGAGGAAGGTCTTGGCCATGCTGCGATGGCTCCTAGAGGACAAGAACGGAGGTGCAGGACCTGGCTGTTAAATGGTTTGTAATGCTACAGTATAAATTATTGTATTACCCATCACACTCACCATCAATGACTCCACCATCACCCCCTCCCCCCTAGTCCGCAACCTCGGTGTCATCCTCGACCCCACCCTCTCATTTGACCCCCATGTCCGCTCCATTGTCAAAACTTCATATTTTCACCTCCGCAACATTGCCAAAATCCATCACTGCCTCTACCCCCTGCTGCTGAATCCCTCATACATGCCTTCATCTCCTCCCTCCTGGACTACTGTAACTCCCTCCTCACTGGCATCACCTCCCGCTCCCTCCATAAACTGCAGATGGTCCAAAACTCAGCCTCCCGCCTCCTCACTAACACCCGGTCCCGCGAACACATCACTTCTGTCCTCCACTCCCTCCACTGGCTCCCGATCAAGGAACGCATTAACTTCAAAACATTACTCCTCACCTTCAAAGCCCTCCATAGCCTGGCCTCAAACTTTTTACACCAAGTACCACCTGAGAACGTAGCTGGCTCTCCAAGTACCACCATATGACCGACGTTAAAATACAGTATTCAGCTATGCACAGTTCACGCAGGAGGCAAATGTATTCCTAATACCATTATTTTGTTACAAAGACTTAATTTCCTGCATTCTGGTGCAGGAATGTTTGAATTTTTACCATTTAAATGCCAGTGTTTGTGATGGGCATCACAAAGTATTGTATATAAAAAAAAAAAACACACACATATTCAATACATTTTTAATTGTAACCCTTTAAATGCCAGTTTGTGTGATGGCATCACAAATTATTGTTAAAAATTATTATTATTGTTGCTGTGGTATGGAAGCAAATGAGTGACAGAAGTATTTGAATTTGATCAGACACCGAATTTATAGCATTGAAAATAATTACTTTGAAAACATGTATCTGAATTGAATTTATAGCATTGAAAATAATTACTTTGAAAACATGTATCTGAATTTTTCCAGACACCGAATTTATAGCATTGAAAATAATTACTTTGAAAACATGTATCTGATTTTTTTCAGACACCGAATTTATAGCATTGAAAAGAATTACTTTGAAAATCATGTATCTGAATTTTTTTGCTCCGAATTTACCTATGTGAAATAAAAATTCAGTGTTTAAAATTCAATGTAAAAAAATTCGAATGCATAATAAAATTCAATGTAAAAAATTCGTTGCATAATTGCGGTGTATACAATTCAATGTAAAAAATTCGATGCATAATTGCGGTGTATAAAATTCAATATAAAAAATTCGATGCATAATTGCGGTGTATAAAATTCGATGTAAAAAACCATCATCCGGGCTGCGTGAATCCTTTCAGCAACTGGCTTGTCCTTCCGCGTTCCCGTTTAGCGCTCTGATTGGCCAGGTCATGTGACATGAGCGCCAATCGTGGGACGGCAAGTTTTTGCAGGGTTAAGCTTAGGCACTCTTTCGAAGTTGGTTAAGGTTAGAGTTTGTCTTAAAGCGTGACGGCAAGTTCTTTCGACGGTTAAGCTTAGGCACTCTTTCGAAGTTGGTTAAGGTTAGAGTTTGTCTTAGAGCATGGCGATAGAACGCCAGGTAGTTTGCAGGCTGTTCGACGCGGAAATGGGCAAACACGCTATTGGGCGCACATGTCACATGATCTGGCCAATCAGAGCGCCAAACGGGAACGCGGAAGGACAAGCCAGTTGCCGAAAGGATACACGCATCCGGGCTGCGTGTATACCAAACCAAGCCGCATTTCTCGGAGACGCTCTCTGATTGGCACTGACTGACGCTCTCTGATTGGCCACTGACGCGTTTGCCCAATCCGTGACGAGCTGTGTCTTTGCCCATTTCCACGTCAAACAGCCTGCAAACTACCTGGCGTTCTATCGCCATGCTCTAAGACAAACTCTAACCTTAACCAACTTCGAAGAGTGCCTAAGCTTAACCAGTGTAGAAACAGGCGTCGGCCAATCAGAGAGCGTCTCCGATAAATGCGGCTTGGTTTGGTATTCACGCATCCGGGCTACCCAGACAGGATAAGCAATCGAGCCTGGATGCAATCAAACTGACTTCTGGCCTATCACTGCACGGCTTTGTCAGTCATATGATCACACCAACCCGGGAGAAAGATGGCGGTATATATACATACGGTGGGGAGAGAAATATACATACGGTGGGGAGAGAATATATACATACGGTGGGGAGGAGACTACATTAGGAGGGGGTGGGAGAGAAATATACATACGGTGGGGAGAGAATATATACATACGGTGGGGAGGAGACTACATTAGGAGGGGGTGGGTGGGAGAGAAATATACATATGGTGGGGAGAGAATATATACATACGGTCAGGGGCGGACCTTCCTACAGGCGATATAGGCGGTCGCCTAGAGCGCCACCCAGAGGGGGGCACCAAAAAAAAAAAAAAAAAATCTTTTTTATTATCTTTTTTATTTTTTTAATCTTTTTTTTAATTTAATTTTTTTTTGTGTGCAGTTTTGGCGCCCCCCTCTATATCGGCAACCATTATTTTTACATAAAAAAAATTCTAACATAAGGGAAAATGAGCCAAAAATCTAAAACGGTCGGTCGGTCTGAGCCTCAGCTTTAGGTGTTCACAGTCAGAACATGCTAGAGCGCTGTGCATTGATGGGTATCGGTCAAGTGTTTATAGAATTGAGCGTTGAGGAAAGAAAGACTAACGTTAGAGAACTATGAAGAGGCAAAAGCCATAAAAAAAAATAAAATAAAAAAATTATTATGAATCTCGCCTAGGGCGCCAAATGTGCTAGGTCCGCCCCTGCATACGGTGGGGAGGAGACTGTACATTAGGAGGGGGTGGGTGGGAGAGAAATATACATACGGTGGGGAGAGAATATATACATATGATGGGGAGAGAATATATACATAGACAGTCTCCTCCCCACCGGATATGTATATTTATCTCCCACCCACCCACCCCCTCCTAATGTACAGTCTCCTCCCCACCGTATGTATATATTCTTTCCCCACCATATGTATATATTCTCTCCCCACCATATGTATATTTCTCTCCCACCCCCTCCTAATGTACAGTCTCCTCCCCACCGTATGTATATATTCTCTCCCCACCATATGTATATATTCTCTCCCCACCATATGTATATATTCTCTCCCGAGTCCCCACCATATGTATATTTCTCTCCCACCCCCTCCTAATGTATAGTCTCCTCCCCACCGTATGTATATATTCTTTCCCACCCCCTCCTAATGTACAGTCTCCTCCCCACCGTATGTATATATTCTCTCCCCACCATATGTATATTTCTCTCCCACCCCCTCCTAATATACAGTCTCCTCCCCACCGTATGTATATATTCTCTCCCCACCGTATGTATATTTCTCTCCCACCCACCCCCTCCTAATGTACAGTCTCCTCCCCACCGTATGTATATATTCTCTCCCACCCCCTCCTAATGTACAGTCTCCTCCCCACCGTATGTATATATTCTCTCCCCACCATATATATATTTCTCTCCCACCCACCCCCTCCTAATGTACAGTCTCCTCCCCACGGTATGTATATTCTCTCCCCAACGTATGTACCGCCATCTTTCTCCCGGGTTGGTGTGATCACATGACGGACAAAGCTGTGCAGTGATAGGCCAGAAGTCAATTCGATTGCATCCAGGCTTGATTGCTTATCCTGTCTGGGTAGCCCAGATGATGGTTTTTTACATCGAATTTTATACACCGCAATTATGCATCGAATTTTTTACATTGAATTTTATACACCGCAATTATGCATCGAATTCTTTACATTGAATTTTATTATGCATTAAATTTTTTTTTTTTTATATTTTTTTATTATTGCAAAACAAAAATTATTAAAAGTCAGTACTCAACACACAATGCATAATGAAACTAACAGTCAAGGTGGCTAAAATTACATGCAAGTACAGAAACAAGACAAACAAAAAGTCTATAATAATATTTTACCGTATACAGTGTATATCCAACGAAATTAACAATTATACAAATGCCTTATACAGGATATACCCCTAATACCTATTTTCTAAAACCCTACACACATATGCTCCAGCTCGAACCCCCCCCTCCCGGACCCCTCCTTGGATAGTACCTCCATTATCCCTCACTCCTAACCAGACACTACCATTATAAGCTAGCTTTTATTCTCTCCACCACTTCTAACCACATTGACATTTTGGATTCGTTGAGACCCAGAATTCTTGCTGTAGATATTTCTTGATAAATCACATCGAGATATGTAAGAGACCAAACTTTCCGGCACATTTTTTCCGGTTGAAACCAGCGTGATGCGATCAGTTTTTTAGCTACTGTGATACCCGATAAAACCAATCTCTTTAGCTGTGGATCTACTGCAAACTCAAAAACATCATTCAAAAGCAATACAGAGGGGTGTACTGGTATATTCCAAGATACGAGTTTTGATAATTGATGGGTCACATCTTTCCAGAATGGGTGGGCAGTCCCAATACATGTGCATAAATGTCCCTTCGTCTCCATTTGTACATTGGGAGCATTTTGAGTCTTGTTTCAGACCCATTCTGTTCAGTCTTATAGGAGTCAAGTATGTCCTGTGAATATAGTTAAGATTGATTTGTTGATGGTCCGGGTTCCTTGATGTAAGACGGACATTTGCCCATGCTTCTTGCCAATCAAAGTCACTTTCCAGGTCTGGTATATCCCTCCTCCAGACAGTGTCTAGTTGGAGGGTTTCATACGAGGACGTGAGTAATTGATAATAAAAACCTGATACAAAACCTCTCAATGTTTCTCTTTCATAGAAGAATTTGTGGTATCTGTGGTGTTCAACTGGTATGTCTAATGGAACACTGTGAGACCTCAAACATAGGCGTAACTGTATGTAAAAAAGCCATGTGGACTCGGTGAGGTTAAACTTTGTGCATATTTCTCCATAACTACAAAAGCCCTGGTTATTAAAAATATCCCCTAATGAGTGTATGCCTTGCTCTTCCCATATAGGGAATCTTATAGGACGTTTTTCCATTAAGAGTGCATTGTTATTGAATATGGGAGTGTGATTATGCCATTTTTGAGGGTTAGGATATTTTTTTTGTGTTTCACGCCATGTTCGGATTGCATGGGTAATTATGGGGCCAAATTTCCGCTCACAGTGCTTGATTGGAAGTTTAGTCTGTGCTATGTCCTTCAGTCTCTGTCGGGCTACTATGTTTTCTTCCAATTCTCTCCAGGATACCAAAGCCTGGGGATCAAACCATATTGTCAATGGTCTTAATGTGTAAGCCTTAAAATATTGGAAAAAATCTGGAACTGCCATGCCACCGTCTGCTTTATTTCTCTGTGCGGTGGATCTTTTTATGCGAGGTGGTTTGTTATTCCAAATAAATTTGTAAGTGGAGGAGTGTAATCTTTTCCAGTAGCCCTCTGGAGGGGGTAACGGTAGCATTGAGCTGATGAAGTTGATTCTTGGTAGTACATCCATCTTAACTATTGATACCCTTGCCTGTACTGAGTTTTTAAGTTTTGCCCACCTGTCCAGGTCATCTTTGATTTTGTTCTGTATTTTTGTGTAATTGTGCTTCACCGTTTGTCTTATGGTGGGAAATATTTCCACACCCAAGCATCTAAAATGTTTTACCATGGGTATCGCACCTGGGAGGGTTGTGTCTTTTTTTGCATGGGTGTTAAGTGGAAGGAAAGCCGACTTCGGCCAATTTATTTTAAATCCCGATAAATCACCAAAGTTCTCTATCAACTTGAGTAGATGAGGCAATGTGGTGTTGGGGCTTTGCATGAACAATATTACGTCGTCCGCATATAAACTAATTTTATGTTGTGTGCCCTTGATTACGATTGGTTCTATGTATTGGGATTGTCTTATATATTGTGCTAAAGGCTCTAATGATAGATCGAATAGTCCGGGACTAAGAGGGCAACCCTGTCTGGCTGAGCGTGATACCGGAAAGATTTCGGAGATGAATGTACCTGTTGTAATCATGGCCGATGGGTCCTTGTATAATACTTTAATCATATCGATGAATCCTTTTCCTAACCCCATCCTTTCTAATACTGCCCATAGAAACGACCATTCCAGCCTGTCAAATGCTTTCATAGCATCCAGGGACAGCATCGCCTTAGGTATGGTGTCCTCTTTGTCTGCATCTAGTACGTGCAGTATTCGTCTTATGTTATTCGAATTTTTTACATTGAATTTTTATTTCACATAGGTAAATTCGGAGCAAAAAAATTCATGATTTTCAAAGTAATTATTTTCAATGCTATAAATTCGGTGGCTAAAAAAATTCAGATACATGTTTTCAAAGTAATTATTTTCAATGCTATAAATTCGGCGTCTGAAAAAATTCAGATACATGTTTTCAAAGTAATTATTTTCAATGCTATAAATTCGGTGTCTGATTAAATAAAAAAATCAGATACATGTTTTCAAAGAAATTAGTTTCAATGCTATACATTTGGTGTCTGAAAAAATGTATACATGTTTTCAAAGTAATTATTTTCAATGCTATAAATTCGGTGTCTGATCAAATTCAAATACTTCTGTCACTCATTTGCTTCCATACTGTGGCTCTTGTTGTATTTCGTTATCTTGCTTTCCTTCTCTCTCTTCTCTCTCTCTCCATCTCTCTCTCTCTCTCTATCTCATCCTCTTCTCTTCTGTCTTCATTCTGTCATTGAATTTGTGGTTCGTTCTTTTTATTTGCCTTTTTCACTTTTCGTGTAGGGCAGTAGTTCGGTGAGTGGAAGTCCCGTCCACTCCACGTCGGGGACCAGCACGCCTCGCCGGGGCCGGCGACAGCTCCCCCAGACCCCCGCCACGCCACGCCCCCACGTCACCTATTCCCCCGTGGTCCCACGTCACCTATTCCCCCGTGGTCCGTAAGGCTATGCCCACGCCTCCCGGGGTGCCCCAGGGGCGCCTCCCGGCCCGGCCCCCTGGCGCTTTTCTCCGGAGCCCCCCCCCAGGGCCAGGGGCCTCCCCCTGCCGGCCCCCCGCCACCCCACCATGGCTCACCCCGTCAGGGTCGCCACCCGCCACCTCGCTGGGGTGACGCAGGAGGAGGGGGGGGCTCCATGGAGGGCGACGGTTGCTTCTACAACCAGGACTACCAGAACTACGAGCCACGCCACGAGCCGCCCGCCTATGAGCAGAGCCCCGCATAACATTGGGGTCTTGTGCTTGGCACTCCGAGCATGGCACTAACACTGTCACGGTTAGGGGTTTGATTCCTGCTGGGGCCACCCGTTGTGAAAGATGTATGCAGTCATTCCAAAGCACTTTATGTCCTAATAATAGAGCTGTGCTATAGAGATGCTGTCATTCATTCATAACCAAACCAAAAGACATTTATAAACAACGTCTTACTAAATGCAGGCTTTCATTTACAACTGAACGGTCATATCACTCGGTTTTTGTATTAATTCTCCTAAAAAAATTTGCTAAGCTAGACTAACATGAAAGTTTAAGTGAAAGTACACACTTGAGTAAAAGTCAAAGTTTCTACTTTTAAATGTACTTAAGTAGTAAACAGTGAACTTTTTTTCTCACTGTCTATATTCTTCTGATAGCAGGTGTTTAATCAAAGATCCCCTGTGGGAGAAGCTGTTGCAGGGGAACAATGGGTTCATTTCATTGGAGGCTTTGTCGTTACTTTTGTATTTTTTGTTAATAAATGTTTAAATATCTATTCAAGTTGTCATTTTTAACTGTAAAAAGTAGCATGTATGGGGGTAATTGTTACTTTACTTGATATTTGAGCTTCACTGCAGAATGATGTATATTGTGTACTGAGAATATATTTCAGTGAGGTAGGAGACAGCATGTAAACTTCTGAATTTTTCAATGAGGGACATGCCAATACTCCATTGGTAAAGGGAAGGGTCCTTAAATATGTGGCATTGTATTACTAATCAACCATTTCCTACTGTATTTCCGGTAATGTACGGTCATAGGCAGATAGTGGAGTAGCTCTGGCAGAATACTGGGTACACAGTAAATTCCGCAAAGTAAATTTGACTCAAACTGAGTACATTTCACTCAAACTGAGTAAGATTTCTTTACTCAGTTTGAGTCAAATGTACTCAGTTTGAGTCAAATGTACTCTGCGGAATTTACTGTGTAGTACCAGTATTGCATTGGCAGTGTCGGCTAGGCTTCGGGCAACTAGACCTGGCCCAGTGTGTTTTGGCCGCATCTGGGCTGCTTTAGGCAACCAGACCTGGCGCTGTGTGTTTGAGCCGCATCTGGGCTGCTTCCGGCAACCGGACGTTGACCGCTTCCGGCAACCCCGGACCTGGCCCAGTGTACTCGGGCCGGAATCGGCCAGTCAGTCATTGCCGCCTACTTGGCCGCTTCCGCCAATTCCGGACGTTCACCGCTTCCGGCAACCCCGGACCTGGCCCAGTGTACTCGGGCCGGAATCGGCCAGTCAGTCATTGCCGCCTACTTGTCCGATTCTGGCAACCGGACTAGGGCCTATTAATTTCTTCCGGCCTGCCGGATACAGGCCATTAATGGGCTGGAACGTTTTGGCCACCTGGGTACTTTTGTAAATTTTTATAGTTTTAAGAGTTTTATTTGCACCAACTGTTGGTGCATTATATGTGTATGACCGTCAGTCACTCATTGACATTGGATCAAGGAAAACTTACAGACTGGATTGCTCTCTGGATCGGATTGCTGAACAACAGCAGTGGCCCGCCGAGATCCTTTGTTGTGGCCCACGCAAGGAGAAGGCGCGACGGCGAGGTAGAAGAGCCGGCGTCCGAAATAGATTGAGGTCCAAACGACACAGAACCACATTGCCCATCATATTGTTGGCCAATGTGCAATCGATAGGAAATAAACTGGACGACATCAGAGCACGGATCCAATTCCAGAGGGACATTCGGGACTGCAACGTCCTCTGTTTCACAGAAACTTGGCTGTCTCCAGACGTCCCAAATCATGCAATAGAACCGGCAGATCACTTCTTCGTTCTCCGCAAGGATCGTACGGCAGAAGAGTCACAAAAGACGAAAGGAGGCGGCATTGCTTTCATGGTAAACAAGGAGTGGTGCGATATAGGCAATGCAAAGGAATTGTCTAACCACTGCTCCCCAGACCTGAAGTATATCACCATCAAATGCCGACCCTTCTTTCTCCCGAGGGAGCTAACGTCCATCATCATGATCGGAGTATATATCCCACCACAAGCGAACACTGGGGCCGCACTTTCAAAGCTACACGACGAGGTAAATAAACTACAGATAGCTAATGTTGAGCTGCCATTTTGGTTCTGGGCGATTTCAACAGCGCGCGTCTTAAAAAGGTGTTGCCGAATTTCTACCAGCATGTGACCTGTCCCACCAGAGGCGAGAACATATTAGACCATGTATACTCGCAATTTAAGAATGGGTACAAGTCACAGGCTCTTAGTCCATTCGGTAAATCGGACCACGCCGCCATCTTTCTTTTGCCAAAGTATAAACAGAGTCTCAAGCGAACGCCGGTAGTATCGCGAGAGGTTAAGCGCTGGACTGTGACGTCAGAGGAGACACTCCAAGCTGCACTTGAATGCACAGACTGGAGTGTATTCCGTGATAACACAGCCAATATTAACGAATACACTGAAACGGTGCTTGACTTTGTCTGTACTCTGGTAGAAGAAACAATCCCCACAATTAGAATCTACCCAAATCAAAAGCCCTGGGTAGATAAATCCGTCCATGAGGCTCTGAAAGTGCGCACCTCAGCCTACAACACCAGGCTGGTGACAGGCAACATGGAAGAACACAAGACGGCAAGATACAACATCAGGAGAGCAGTAATAGAGGCAAAACGGCGTTACAGGGATAAAGTTGAACTTCAGTTTGAACAGGCTGACTCTAGAGGTATGTGGAACAATGACAGATTACAAAGGCACCTCCCTCAAACTGAACAGTGACATCTCCTTAGCAAATTATCTCAATACCTTCTATGCGAGGTTTGAGGCTGTGAATAACAACACCAGCCTACATGCCACAGCAATGGGGGGGGGGGGGTCTGCTGATGGAGACTCAGTGTTCAGGGTAACAGAGCATGAGGTGAGGCGGACCTTTAAAAAAGTGAATATCAGGAAGGCAGCAGGACCAGACGGCATCCCCGGCCGCGTCCTAAAAGTCTGTGCCGACCAACTGGCCCCGGTATTCACTGACATCTTTAACCTGTCCTTAGAACAGGCTGTCATCCCCACCTGTCTGAAGAAGTCCACCATCATCCCTGTACCCAAAAACCTACGCCCGCTTGCCTCAACGACTACCGCCCTGTAGCCCTCACCTCCATAGCCATGAAGTGCTTTGAGAAGCTAGTGATGGGCTACATCTGTTCCTCCCTCCCCATCAACCTGGACCCCCTGCAATTTGCATACCGCCCTAACAGATCCACGGAGGATGCCATAGCCCATGTGCTGCACACAGCAGCATCACACCTGGACAAGAGGCAGGGGAACTATGTGAGAATGCTGTTCATCGACTACAGCTCAGCCTTCAATACCATAGTCCCCTCCAAACTCATAGCCAAGCTCAGGGACCTGGGCTTGAACTATGACCTCTGCCAGTGGGTCTTGGACTTCCTGACGGGCAGACCCCAGGTGGTAAGAGCAGGCAACTGCACCTCCTCATCCATCACGCTCAACATAGGGGCCCCCCAGGGCTGTGTTCTGAGCCCCCTCCTCTACTCCCTGTACATACATGACTACGTGGCACAGCGGAACAACAACACAATCATCAAATTTGCTGTTGACACAGTAGTGGTGGGCCTGATCTCTGCCAACGACGAGAGGGCCTACCTGGAAGAGGTAGAGAATCTGTCACAGTGGTGTCAGGAGAACTGCCTCTCCCTGAACGTCAGCAAAACAAAAGAGATGATTGTGGACTTCAGGAGGTCGGGGTCAAGGACTACAGCCCCATCAGCATCGACGGGGCACAGTTTCAAGTACCTCGGAGCCCACATATCCGAGGACTTGACATGGACCACACACATTGACAGTGTTGTGAAGAAGGCACGACAACGCCTCTACTTCCTCAGGCGCCTAAGGAAGTTCCAAGTCAGTCAGAAGATCCTTAGGAACTTCTACTCATGTACAATAGAGAGCATCCTGACTGGCAACATCACCTCCTGGTTTGGGAATAGCACTGCACAAGACCGTAGCAGACTACAAAGAGTGACACGTTCAGCCGAACGCACAATTGGAGGGGGGCTTCCCACCCTCCAGAACATTTACAACAAGCGGTGCAGGGGGAAGGCTAAGAGAATCATCAAGGACTCCAGCCACCCGAACAACTGCCTCTTTGAACTGCTGCGGTCAGGCAAGCGATACCGGAGTCTTAAGGCGAGCACAGAAAGACTCAGAAGAAGCTTCTATCCCCAGGCCATCAGGCTGCTCAACGAACAATAAACACTATGCAACAACCATCAAATGCACACAGCACACACACCCACACGCACACACTCACAAACAACACACTGCAGCACCCACTCTCCACACTTTAGATCACCTAAACACACTTTACACTTTATATTTATTGGTAAAGGATTTGCACTACAACTCGTACACCTTACTGTAAATTGTACCTAAATTGTACCTCATCCGATTTCTGCTCTGCACTATATAGTATTGTATATTAGTACATTGCATAGTATATTGTATATTGTATGGTAACTCAGTTACTTCTAATCTGCATCGAACATTGTACATATGTCTATACCAGGGGTAGGCAACCCTAGGCACGCGTGCCTGCATAGGCACGCGTGCCTGCATAGGCACGCGGGGGCATTTGCATAGGCACAGGGGGCAGCACTAAAAAAAAAAAAATTTTTTTTTTAATTTTTTTTTCTTTGAAATATTTTAGTGAACTATTTTGCACTGTTGTCGCATTTATCTTGTTGAAATCCTCCCACAGGTTCTTTTTACTTCCACATATTTAATTGAGACCCTTTATTTGTTTATTATTTCAATTTAGCTGGAAATACATTGCTACATCATTCAGTAACATTTGCAGAGCCTTATAACAAAAACATTATTACGGTCACCATTGTGACCAGTGGGATTAATCAACAAATTGTATTATTTATTTTTCTATTTCATTGAACATTGCACATGTTAAAAGCCATTTTTTTACTCAAAATGTGAGTATTACCAAGTCAACTTGTGTTCTTAAAACAATGACAATAAACATAGTTTTATTAGGTTGAAATAATGTGGTTGTGTACTTATTTTTCTGTTAACTTATTATGGATTGAAAACTGAAAACCTTAATGCACAGTAACTGAACTCAATATTTTTAAGTTCTGGTAACTAATAATTTTTTTTTTACAGTGTAGTCTTGCGATCAATCAAAACTTATTTACACGATATACCTCACATTCACCCTCCATTCACATCCTGGTGTTCTCCTGGTGTTCTCCATTAGGCCTGTAGGTGGAGCTATGACAGCACACATACAGTACACACACCGATGGTGTGTGATGTGTCCAAAAATGAATGGGCAAATGTGAGTGAAATGGTTGCACTGTATGCAGCTGTTTGTCTGCATTGCATTCCCCCCCCCCAACTCAGATTTTGGGTTGATACAACCATCATAATAATATTGTTAATAATAACAATAACAATAATGATGTAATAATGTAAAAATTATCATAAAAAATACCTGATTATGAGAAAAAAAAATTACGATGCATGGAATATTGTTGAGGCACACTAGTTACAACTATATTTCAAACAGGCACTCCATGTCAAAAAGGTTGCTGACCCCTGGTCTATACTAAACACTGTGACCTCTATTTTTACTTCTATTTTACATGCTATACTATTTTTTTTCATACTTATCTTGTCTAGCACAGTCTCTGGAGTGTAACAGTAAGAAGCATTTTGTATAAAAGTATTCTGTACTTCTGTATGACAACTATTAAAGAAACTTGCAACTTGTCTACATTCCATACACATACATCTCAAATAAGCAAGGAAAGTCTTCCAAGTTTAATTTCAACAAGTTCAAGTGCAACTTGAACCATAATAATAAAAATGATGATGATAATCATACACTTATTTATATCATTGTAAACAGCCCTAGTTGTTAGCTTCAAAATGGTACCAAATATGATACCCAGTAACTAATAATCTATCACAAACTGATTCAAATTCATGTTCAGGGATTTCCTAAATAGGCCAGGCGACCCCACATCTCTGATTCTACTTTTTGGTATTGCCTGTGTTGGTTAGTGAGCAACTGAGGTTGAACAAAAAATGGTGAGTGGGTGAACTCTTTTGGTGAAAGTCCCCTTTTACCTGTAATACAATTTAGCCAAGTCCTCTTCTGGTCCGGTTACACCCACAAAGGTTTTGGCCATTAGAGAGCATACTTCACCAGCTAACAAGCTGATGGCCGTGACAAACCTAAATGGGCTAGCCTCGAGACTGTGACAGAACCGATCCAAAACAAACACTAACTGCATGAACAAAAAAACAACAACTTGTCAAACAATATGAACTTAGTTTGATGCACCACTGAACGAGATTGCTAGTGATCAACATGCCCATGAACACCCGTAGGCATCCAGCTCAACAGGGCGAACATGATGCCTAGTGCATCATGCTCAGTGGCGCTTCATGGTAGCATAATGGATGCTTTGAAGGTCTCATCCTGATTTCACACCCTTTCAGACAAACACACTGACCTAGAAATAATGCGTGTCAACTGCCTAGATAAATTAGTCATTCCATCTTGATTGTCCTGAAACCACCACTGATTGACCACCCAGTGTTACAACGGTTTGCTTGGTTTGGAAACATTGATAGAAAGGACGTAACATTTGAGGTGATTTGGAGCTCGTTACCATCTTAACCCTTTCATTACCACACTACAAAGGGTTACCTGGTTTAAAACAGTTAAGCGCGGCTTACGTGGTTAACCGTCTTTAGTGTGGTAGTGAAAGGGTTAACCTTCTATAGTGTGGTAGTGAAGGGGTTAATTGTGCTAACACACATTTTAGCTTTAACCACAAAAGTTTGGCTTTGTGTTTCACTAAAGTACATATATATGTAGTCTAATCCAAAAGTGATCAGTAATGAATTACTATAAGACATTCATATAAATAAATACTTGACCATACCAGCATCACTACGTGTCGTCGTCCATGTACAACGTCGGCCACATATGTTTAGGCCATTTTTAGTTCTCGTCTATGTTTACATTTGCTAAAGCTCACTGCTCCGTTAAAGGACCACAACATATCCCATTGCCAGAGATTACGCCTGTCTTTAACAAATTCCATGTTCATAGGTTTATAAAGTGTATGTTTTGGTAGATCTCTTGGCCTACCTTTCACACTGCAATTGATGTTGAAAATGGTTGAAAATATACTCCATGAAACTTGAAAATAGCTAGGTGTTACGAAGGATCAGATTAAACCGAATATATATATTTATTTATGGATATATATTGAATAGTATTTGTATGTCGTTTGATATCCCTTGTATATTCCTTGTACATATACACGGAATATCCCTTTAGCCTACTATAGCCCATAATAGTTCATTCTCCTATTGGACAAAGGACCAGGCGCCAGGGGACCAGCCCCTGGCGTCAAGTTCAAAGGTACCGACGAGACATGTCCGTACTAGCCCCGGCTCCGCTCAGGGATACGGCTACCGAAATGAGAGTGGCACTATTTGTTCACCGTGCATGTGGATATGGCGCAGGTGGATGTAGAAGTCCCTTACCCTTCTTCCCAACTTAGTAACAGAACGTGAAGCCTCACCCACGATACGACGTGCAGTGAAGTATGGCCTGTTTGGCCTTAGAATAGCATTGAGACCTCGTGCGAATTAATAACTGAATTGTCAGAGTTTGGCACTGTACCGTCGAGTGCGACGTATTTCTATCAAGTAATAATAGTCTATCGTGTATGGTGCATCGTGCGGTTAGAGTTCTAAAAGTGACCAGCATCTCCAACGCTTCCTCGTGTTATCTAGAGTCTTATCCAGGTTGGGCCGACCACATGGCGCTTTCATCCGAGGAGATCTAGGCGAGGACCGAGGGACATGTACACTGGATTACCTACCCGACGACTGCTGAGCCCTATGCGGCTGGAATATATATTTGCTTTGGTACTGTGATTTGTGGAGCGGATAATCGCCGACGCCTGTGAGTGTTGGATTTACCCCCGAGAGGAGTCAAGTTGAGTCGGCGCTCAGAGAGACTGAGGTCGCCTAGCTTCTTCTTCATTGTGGAGCTACAGCCTACAAGAGAACCAAGGTGTATTCGTCTGCGGATCAAGAGTCTATCGCACTGTCTTTTGTACTCGAAGTCTCCCTAGATATCGTTGACCAGACGGTCTACTACCGACGGCTCTCCTACCCCCCCTACCGGCTTACAACCGGGAGGACCCCCTTCCAGTATATCCCGCTATATCATTAAGTGTACCATAGATATAATTCCCTAAGAGCCAGGTTGTATACTTGCTTCCTGCGTAACCAGAGATTGGACATTCAGTGTTGATTTGCCTACGAGTACTCATTTGCCTTACAAGTGCATTCAAATGATAAATGTAAGATAAATATTCTATGTACCTTTTGCTCCATTAAATATTTGATTATTACCTTTGACTGGAACCGATTTCATTGTGGAAAGTGTTCATCATATTTAGATATCGTGTACTGTATGGCCAGTAGTTAAAGTACATAAAGCGGTAGTGGTTTAATGATACCATACTTATCAATACAGTCAGGGAATTGTACCCCTCAGTTACAATTGGTCCTTCGAGCCGGAGGGTAATTAGTGTAATATTAATATAGTGGTATTAATATTGAAATGGCCTATGATGAACACTCCACGAAACGGTCCTCCTAAAGTAGAACGCCCGCAGCGTAGACGGCAGCCACCTCAGTACTTAGAGGATTACGCTGCCAGTATACTACCTAGCCTTCTACAAACGGTAAATGCGGTAAAAGTAGAAAGTAAAATTATGTCCGACCCTATCAACCAGGATACCCCGACCACAGAGGCCCTAGTGGGTTCTAATGTAACTGACCAAGCTCACGGTGGGGACCAGGAGGGAACTGACACAACTTTACCCCCCGCCAAGACCGAAGAAGTAGTCCCCGGAGAGCTCCGGGAGGAAGACAACCCTCCAGAGATGGAACTCTGCACGGAACAAGATGAGGAGAGCGCCGAGGAGATAGAGCTCCAGGACTCCCCGCAGGAGAACGCATCCCCAACGAGTACTGCCAGGAGCGGATCACCTCAACCAGCGTCTTCCCCCAGCGAGGCGGACAAGATGCTGGCACAGGCGTTCCTCGCCAGCCTAGCAGCCTCCACAGAGCGCGATCGGCTCCAAGCACAGACGCTTAGTGAGCGCGAACATTCTTCCATGGAAAGAGAACGCATTCAAGCGCAGCAACGGAGCGACGAAGAGCGTATACGTCTGGAGATGAGACGCCTTCAGACGGAAGAGAATATGGCAAGAGACCGGGCCGACACCCAGCGTGCCGCTGCCGGTGCCCAAAGATAAGCAGATCTCACCAAGCGCGAAGCCGAGCGCGACAGACTACAAGCGCAGCTAATGGAGCAGCTGATCGCCAGGGCAACACCCCCTCCCTCCACAAGGGGTTCCAGGGCCTCGTCAAGACACGGGTCAAGGGCACCCTCCCCTAACCGATCAAGCGACCCTGAACTCGACCACCAGAGAGAGCCTATACCCCCCTCCGAACCCCTTCCCCGACCGGTCCCAGTGAGACCCAGCTACAAGGAAGGAACGGCGTATACCGCGGAGAGGCTAAATAGACGACTACAGGATCTAGATGACCTGACAGAGGAAGAAGAGGGAGAGGAGGAGAGTCAAGCCCGACAGCAGCACAGTACTCCACAGGACCAGGAGGTCCAGTACAGCCCAGGCTATACCCCCGCGGCTCTGCGCTACAGACCCCCGACTCTATTCACGGGTGAGCATGACGCACGACCAGTCCCGAGGAATAGCACCTGGACCAGCGGGCCATGGTACCCTGCCGGTACCAGCCCACCGAGAGGCGTAAGAGGAGACTCGCCTAGGAGGCCTCTCTTCCAACGCTCACCGATGTGCCAGCCATCCACGGCGTCATACATTGGCACACCGACGTTTCCAGACTTCACCCATGAGAACCGAGCACAGTACACGGAGCTACGGATGTGCTTAGAGACAATGATGGTGGATGTAGCTGATGAACGCCACAAGTATGCTATCCTATTGAAGCACCTGAAAGTGCCCAGAGCGCACAACATAGCGCTAGCTTATGCCACCTCTACGACCCCATACACCGCGGCTCTAGCAGCACTAGACCAAAGATATGGACGTATATGGGATTACGTAATACAAGAGATAAGGCATATTGACCGCCTACCCCCAGCAACAGACAATCTCTCACTAGACGACCTGTCTATCAAAGTACAATCCCTGGTAGGGATGCTGGGGGCGCAAACGAGAAAAGGGTATGCACGAACTATACGCAAACTCGAATGTCGAGAGGATTTTAGAGAAGCTGCCGCCCGCCCGACAGGAGCGCTTCAGGCGGCAAAGAGACCACCGTGATCCTAACGGTCCCGAGCCATCCCTCCTAGACCTAGCCGACTTCCTGGCGAGAGAAGTCAGCAGCCTACGGTTGGATACGTTCGTGCGGAGCACACCAAGCTCCAGAAAGGGACCTAGGAGAGCAAACGATGGCCGAAGATTGGTGACTGTCATGCACCAATCAGAATCAGTACCGAGCAGCAAGAACCACAGTACCCCCTCGATGAAAGAGAAGTGGAAGATGGTGTGCCCGTACTGCGAAAAGGAACACTGGTTGTCACAATGTGACCTGTTCAAGAAGATGACCGCTGAAGAAGTGAGTCACTGGATAAAGTCCAACAGGCGCTGTTACCGATGTGCGCGCAGTCACATGGCAGCCGAGTGCCGCCTAAAGAAGAGGTGTAGTCGGTGTGACGGAGCCCACCTAGATGTCCTACACGACAGTAACAGAAGAAAGCCTGCACCATCCAGCAGCACAAAGGCAAGTGTTATGTACATTGACCCCGCTAGCAGCGGGGGCGCCCAGGTGCTCTTAAAGGTGGTCCGCGTAACACTGAGTTACCAAGATAAGGTCATGGACACTTACGCCGTCCTTGATGACGGGTCAGAGAAGACCCTTCTCCTCGCGTCCGCTGCGGCCCAGCTGGGGCTGCGGGGGAGCGAAAACCAGATGACGATTCGGACAATAAGAAGAGATCTAAAGACGATAAAGGGCGAGAATGTCTCCTTCACTATCGCAGCAAGCGGGCAGCCAGAGAGACGGTATAGGATTACTAATGCTTTCACCAGCCAAGAAATAGGACTATCGCAGTACACCTACCCCATCGCCAAGCTGATGGAAAAATATGTGCACCTGCGTCAACTACCTATCCCGCTCATAGACGGTGCCACCTCGACCCTGCTGATAGGCTCCGACCATGCAGACCTCATAATCCCGATAGACCGGGTCCATACAGGACCCAGAGGTTGTCCTGCAGCAGTCGAGACCCGCCTAGGATGGACATTACAAGGCCCCCTCGCCAAGTCTCTTAACCGAACAGCAGCCACTAGCTGCCTCCACTCCAGAGTGACAGAAGAAGACACCACTCTCCTGCAGCATGTCGAGAGGCTATGGACACTAGAGACAATGCCCTTTAAGAACGAAAAGAAAGACATTCGTTCTAAGGAAGATATTTACGCTATAGCCCTCCTCGAGCAATGGACAAAGAGAGTCACAGTCAACGGAGTGATGAGATACGCAACTCCACTCCTGAGGCGAGAGGGAATGCCCACCTTTCACGCCACAAAAGAAGCGACGGAGCGGTATCTATTGAACACAGAGCGGCGCCTAGCCAAAGACCCCGCTCAAGAGACCGTGTACCGCGCGGAGATTAACAAGCTAATCACAGCGGGACACATAAAGAAAATTGACATTAAAGAGGCCGATCAGACGACCGAATCATGGTACGTGCCGCACCACAAGGTCCAACACAACGGCAAGGATCGTATTGTGTTTAACTGCAGCTACCAGATCGGATCACAAAATCTGAATAAAGAGCTCTTGCCCGGCCCAACACTCGGCCCCTCTCTACTAGGCGTGCTACTACGCTTCCGCCAGGACAAGGTGGCTATCAGCGGCGACATCAAAGGGATGTTCCTGCAGGTGAGACTAGTGGAGGAGGACAAGCCCCTGCTGCGGTTCCTATGGAGAGAGAGGATCGGAGATGAGCACCCAGCCATCTATCAATGGGAAGTCCTCCCTTTCGGAACCACATGCAGCCCATGCTGTGCTACGTTTGCACTACAAAAACACGTCGCAGAGGACCCAGCAGCAGATGAAGAGGTCCGACAAAGTGTGACAAATAGTTTCTACGTGGACAACTGTTTACAAAGCGTCTCGACGCCAGAAGAAGCCGAGGCTCTTCTACTCAAGCTCCGCGCCTCCCTGATCAAAGGCGGCTTTGATCTCAGGCAGTGGGCCAGCAGCGACCCGCAAGTATTGCGCAGCCTCTCCCCCGAGGACAAGGCAGCGAGCAGCGAGACCTGGATGGCGACCATCCCAGGAGAAGCCCAAGAAATGACACTAGGACTAGTCTGGTGCTTCAAAACAGACTCGCTCCATTATAGACACAAACCCCTGACCAAGGAGCAGGGAAGGTCAACGGCAATACCGACCACCAGACGGAGTGTATACAGAACACTCGCCAGACAATATGACCCGTTGGGATGTATTCTACCTTACACCACCAGGGCAAAGATGATTGTAAGAGCGCTATGGGACAAGGACCAGGGCTGGGACGATCCCATACCCGAACACCTTGCATCCACATGGAGAGAGTGGGAGACGGAACTCCGCTCACTCCCAGGTGTTAACATACGCCGCAGCTACTTCCCACCCACAGTGAGGCCAGAGACATGCAAGATGGACCTGCACGTATTCAGCGACGCCTCCGAAGTAGCCTACGGTTCGGTGGCCTACTTGCGTGCCCGAGAGGAGGGAGGAGAAATACATACTGCTTTCATCCTGGCTCGCTCAAGAATAGCCCCACGAAAGCAACAATCTATCCCGCGTCTAGAGCTCTGCGCAGCCCTAGCAGGAGCGCAGCTCGCCACGTTAATCCAACGTGAACTCACCATCCCGGTGCAAAGAACAATCTTGTGGTCAGACTCCACGACAGTACTCACATGGATCCGGTCTGATTCGTGCAGATACAAGGTCTTCGTGGGAGTCAGAGTCACCGAGATTCAAGAGTTAACAGAAGTAGCGAGTTGGAGGTATGTGGACACCAAACACAACCCAGCTGACGTCATCACCCGGGGAATGTCCCTGGATGACCTCACCCGTCACAACCTCTACAGTGACGGACCAGAGTTTCTCAAGCTCCCCGAAGAAGAGTGGCCTACACCCACCCCACGGGAGGCGAGTAAAGAGGAGTTCGAAAACAAGAAACCTATGTTCTGTGGATTGAACACACTCGTCTCCACAGACCCCGACATAGACGATTGCCTCACCCTACAGAGTGCGCAGCTAAAGACATTTCTGTGGCACCACCCAGAGGTTCAGCCCACGACTGACATTTCAGCAGCTGACTACGAAGAAGCAGAACTTCTTCTACTACAACGAGCCCAGAGAGACTCGTTCCCCGATGAGCTAGACTGTCTACAGGGAGCAAAGCCCGTCCCATCAGACAGCAGACTGCTCCACCTAGCCCCCGAGAGCGACGCCCATAGTCTCATCGGAGTGGGTGGTCGTCTGCGGAGAGCCCCAGACTTACCGGATGACGTCAAGTACCCGATAGTCTTGAACAGCCGACACAAGGTCACAGAGCTGATCATAAAGAAATACGACGAGGATGTGCACCACGCAGGGGCAGAGAGAGTCTTCGCGGAGATCAGACGTCGTTATTGGATACTGCAAGGGAGAGAAGCAGTGCGGCGCTTCCAGCGAACCTGTCTAGACTGTCGTAAGTGGCGAGCCCAGCCCAGTATACCCCGGATGGCTGACCTACCTCCCTGTCGCCTCCGACTCTGCGACAAGCCTTTTCACTCCACCGGTATGGACTGTTTCGGCCCGCTGTATATAAAGAAAGGAAGAGGAACCGAGAAGCGGTGGGGTATTGTATTCAAATACATGACCACCAGAGCGATACATATCGAACTCCTTCCAACCATGAGCACAGACTCATTCCTTATGGCCTTCCGAAGATTCACATCACGGAAAGGAAAACCGTCTACATTATTGTCTGATCACGGGACAAACTTCAAAGGCGGAGAAAGAGAGCTGAGAGAGAGCTTCCAAGCTATGGGCCCAGAACTTAAGACCCACCTCGCTCCATCCCAGATTGACTTCCAGTTTAATCCCCCGAACGCACCTCACTTCGGTGGAACTTGGGAACGAGAAGTACGTTCTATAAAGACAGCCCTGTACGCCGTGCTTGGGGCCCAGACCGTGGCGGAAGAAGTCTTAATGACAGTCCTCACGGAGATCGAGGGAGTATTGAACTCAAAGCCCCTCGGTTACGTCTCAAGTGATGTAGCAGATGTCGACCCAGTCACCCCCAACACACTCTTGATGGGGCGGCTGGACCCCGCGCTACCCCAGACAATGTACAGGCCTGAAGAAGCGAACGGCCGAAGAATGTGGAGGTACAGTCAAGTATTGGCTGACAAGTTTTGGAACAGCTTCCTACTCCACTACCTACCGTCTCTACAGACCCGCCAGAAATGGGTGAAAGAGAGAGACAATTTGACAGAAGGAACAGTCGTCATGATTATCGACCAGTCACTACCCCGAGCTATGTGGCCGGCTGGCCGCGTAAGCAAAGTGATCACCGGTGCCGATGGAAAGGTCCGAGCAGCTGAAGTGCTCGTCCAAGGGCGGACCTACACCCGACCCGTGGCGAGGCTAATAGAACTGCCAAGGCTCCCCGATACTATCGATGACGACCATGACCCCATGACTTTGTGAACTGACTGACCCTCACAGCGGACATTGAGTAGTGGACAGTGCGGTTAATCTGTCTCTGCTTAGCTAATTAGGTGGGACTAATTAGGGGGCGGCTGTTACGAAGGATCAGATTAAACCGAATATATATATTTATTTATGGGTATATATTGAATAGTATTTGTATGTCGTTTGATATCCCTTGTATATTCCTTGTACATATACACGGAATATCCCTTTAGCCTACTATAGCCCATAATAGTTCATTCTCCTATTGGACAAAGGACCAGGCGCCAGGGGACCAGCCCCTGGCGTCAAGTTCAAAGGTACCGACGAGACATGTCCGTACTAGCCCCGGCTCCGCTCAGGGATACGGCTACCGAAATGAGAGTGGCACTATTTGTTCACCGTGCATGTGGATATGGCGCAGGTGGATGTAGAAGTCCCTTACCCTTCTTCCCAACTTAGTAACAGAACGTGAAGCCTCACCCACGATACGACGTGCGGTGAAGTATGGCCTGTTTGGCCTTAGAATAGCATTGAGACCTTGTGCGAATTAATAACTGAATTGTCAGAGTTTGGCACTGTACCGTCGAGTGCGACGTATTTCTATCAAGTAATAATAGTCTATCGTGTATGGTGCATCGTGCGGTTAGAGTTCTAAAAGTGACCAGCATCTCCAACGCTTCCTCGTGTTATCTAGAGTCTTATCCAGGTTGGGCCGACCACATGGCGCTTTCATCCGAGGAGATCTAGGCGAGGACCGAGGGACATGTACACTGGATTACCTACCCGACGACTGCTGAGCCCTATGCGGCTGGAATATATATTTGCTTTGGTACTGTGATTTGTGGAGCGGATAATCGCCGACGCCTGTGAGTGTTGGATTTACCCCCGAGAGGAGTCAAGTTGAGTCGGCGCTCAGAGAGACTGAGGTCGCCTAGCTTCTTCTTCATTGTGGAGCTACAGCCTACAAGAGAACCAAGGTGTATTCGTCTGCGGATCAAGAGTCTATCGCACTGTCTTCTGTACTCGAAGTCTCCCTAGATATCGTTGACCAGACGGTCTACTACCGACGGCTCTCCTACCCCCCCTACCGGCTTACAACCGGGAGGACCCCCTTCCAGTATATCCCGCTATATCATTAAGTGTACCATAGATATAATTCCCTAAGAGCCAGGTTGTATACTTGCTTCCTGCGTAACCAGAGATTGGACATTCAGTGTTGATTTGCCTACGAGTACTCATTTGCCTTACAAGTGCATTCAAATGATAAATGTAAGATAAATATTCTATGTACCTTTTGCTCCATTAAATATTTGATTATTACCTTTGACTGGAACCGATTTCATTGTGGAAAGTGTTCATCATATTTAGATATCGTGTACTGTATGGCCAGTAGTTAAAGTACATAAAGCGGTAGTGGTTTAATGATACCATACTTATCAATACAGTCAGGGAATTGTACCCCTCAGTTACACTAGGCATAGGTCATTTATCCTTGTGAAACTCACTATGGCTTTTTTTTTCACTAATGTTACTGAATTACTCTCTACTGCAAGCTATTCGCACAGCAACCGGGAGCACCTGGAAGTGCACCCAACTGAATGCGGGAGTTCGCTGTGCGGCACTTCTAGTAGCGTTTAGTCGGAGGGAAATTACCTAGTGGTCTCATGGAGCATTTTCCACACCTTTTCAACATCAATGGCAGTTTGTATGGTGTTTACTAAGGAGGGTTATATCAGCTAAAACACACACTGTATTCAAGTACAAACACAAAACATCTCCAGTAATGGTGAGAAGGCAAAATCAGACTGGTACAAGGAACACGTGCAGCCAGATAGCTTTCTACTAAACGCACAGAGAGAAAACTGGTACTGTATATCTTCTTGTCTCTCTCTGGAGAACACGATAAACTAATTCCCCAAAATGTCGGTGTGTTCTTTTAAAGAGCCCTCTTCAAGATATCATTTGAGTTTGAAATTAAGCACTTGAACGGAACCCTTTTTCTTCCAGGTGTATAACTGCTTCTAGCATGGGACGAGGAACAGATAATATCAACGCACACATTTGAATAGCTTGTCGTAATACAGTAACAAAGGCGAAAGTTAACAGCGCTAACTGATTTTAAAAGTTCATACACCTACTGTATAAACAGGCTATTTCTCATTGATGGGTAATCTGTAATCAAGGGAGATTACATTTTCCAAATGATTCGCCCGACACAACCCACATGTCACAAGGGTCTTGGGGGGGAAAGCGTGTGATTGCAACCATGTGTAATTCCCAGCCACCCCAGTCGTCTCCTGTTAATTAGATAATGCCTCACTTCTACTGGCATCACACACTTGATGAACGCAGTCCTGGGAGATTGCTTCTCCAATGCAGCTGACAGCCTGGATTACCTAGACAAATTAATGGCTCTATAATTTGATTTTCCTGGGATTGCGATGTCTAAGTGACTCCAGCTGAGGAGAGTGGTCTGAATGTTGAACGCTCTATGGCACACTGGCACAGTGACATTAGCTAATTACATCTGCATGCTAAAGAGACAACTGGGGCAACATACAGCAAATCCCAAGGTCTAAGTGGAGGACCGTATGTAACTTGGACAGATTCTCATGCATAAAAAACAGCTTGGCTCAGATCTACAAATCAGAATTTAGCCCAATAAGGTGTAGCCTATGATGCATCTAAGATTTTCAATCATTTGAAATCAGGACCATGCAGACACAATATAAATTCGATACTCTTTAGCGGGTGATTCTATATGGTCTTCAATGCTGGTCCTCATTCCCACTCAGGGCATTATGGGGTAGAACACATAGTAGCTTACTACAAAAACCTAGGGGTCCACAAAGACGACTTCAAACTGGAAATGGTAACAACAGATGAGGTACTCAAAAAACTGAGCGCCCTCCAACCTAACAAGGCCACTGGCCATGACAACATCCCCTCCAAATTCCTCAGAGACTCAGCAGCCGCCATCACCCCAGTCATCACACACATAATAAACCTCTCTATAAAACAGGGACACGTCCCCAAGGACTTCAAAATTGCGAGAGTGACCCCTCTGCACAAAAAAGGCAGTAAATTAGACCCAGGCAACTACCGCCCTGTTTCTATCCTTACCTCCATCTCGAAAGTCATGGAAAAAATTGTATACGAACAGGTCGAAAAATACCTTGCGGAAAAAAATCTAATCTACGAATTCCAATCTGGCTTCAGAACATCCCACTCCACTGACACATGCCTTCTCTATTTAAACGACCACATCAAACAAGAGGTGGACGCGGGCAAATACTGCGGCATGGTCATGCTGGACCTACAAAAGGCCTTCGACACTGTCAATCACACCATTCTGATTGACAAGCTAAAAGCAATTGGTTTTGATAGTCTATCAGTGAGCTGGATGCAATCCTACCTGGAGGGGAGAGAGCAGATGGTGGAGGTAAACGGTACCCTATCCCCCCCCCTCACAGTAAACTGTGGTGTTCCACAAGGAAGCATACTAGGTCCGCTACTGTTCCTAATTTATGCAAATGACATGTCGTCAGCTTGTGACTGCAACTTGTTCCTGTTTGCGGACGACTCAGCCCTGCTGGTCTCTGACAAGAACAAATTACAGGTTGAAAAAACCCTCAGCTCAGAACTAAGCAAAATCTGCATATGGCTCGCTGATAACAAACTATCATTACACATGGGCAAAACAGAGTCCATTCTCTTCGGTTCAAATAACAAACTCAGCAAGACCGACGGCTTCTCAGTTACAGTGGGTGACAATATTGTCACAAGGAAAGAAGATATTACCTACCTGGGTTCCATCCTAGAGGCAAATCTTTCCTGTGACAAAATGGCACCCAATGTAATAAAAAAAGTCAACCAACGAACTCGTTTCTTGTACCGGATCTCCTCACTGGTAAACAAGAATACCCTGAAGACTCTAGCAGGAGCACTCATTCAAGGGTACTACGACTATGCTTGCACCTCATGGTACCAAAGCACCTCAAAGGCGCTAAAAACAAAATTACAAACATCTCAAAACAAACTGGTCAGACTACTGCTTGACCTTACTCCTAGAACCCACCTCACCCCTGCCCACTTTGACAACCTAGGATGGCTTAGAGTAGACGACAGAGTACAGCAACTTGCAATGGGCCTGGTCTACAAGATACACTACACGACCAAGGTACCCATGTACATGACTAAATACTTCCCAAAGGTCAGTGAATACCACGATCACAACACCAGAGGGAGCTCCACAAATCATGTTAAACCCAGATTCGGCTCAAACAAGGGACTAAACACGTTTCGCAATTATGCCACA
The DNA here is from genome assembly GCF_963971535.1 of Notolepis coatsorum. Lineage (NCBI taxonomy): Eukaryota > Metazoa > Chordata > Actinopteri > Aulopiformes > Paralepididae > Notolepis > Notolepis coatsorum. The sequence goes on along the minus strand of NC_140169.1, from coordinate 111,394,199 downwards.
TCGATGTGGAACGCCCTACCCAAAGCTGTAAAGGAATGTGAATCACTACCCACTTTCAAAAACACTCTCAAAAAACACCTAAGGGAGACTGCAACTCGAAACTGGCCCCTGTAAATGTCCGAACACAACCCCCGCCAATGTACAGTAAATTACCAAGTATGGTCTTGTCAATAATCCAATGTACAGTGTTGTTTGTACAGTTGTACAGTGTCCCCCACCCACCCCTCCTACCCACCCCCCCCCCCCCCCACCCACCCAACCACCTCCAATGTACAGTCCCCACCCACCCCTCCTACCCAACCCCCCCCCCCCCCCCCCCCCCCCCCACTCCTACCCCCCCCCCCCCCCCCCAACCACCTCCAATGTACAGTTTCTACGCCTAATGTATATACTCTTTTCTTTCTGGACTCTTTTTGTATCACAAATACAGTACTGTAATTGCAAATCTGGTATGTCATAGATGTATAGATGTAGCAGTACTGTCTATCTGTATGTCATGTATGTCATATATGTTACGATGAATTGGAAATGGGGGACCCTGGTGTAAACGAGACGAAAGTCTTTCTCTGGTCTGCATCCCCTTAACAATTGTATGTATTGAGCTGTACTGCACTGTACCCATTCTGCAATCTGTTAATAAAGTTTTCATTCATTCATTCATTCATTCCAAATTATGTAAAATAATTTGGAGATACTGTAGGTGTAGGAGAGGTAGCAGAGTGGGACTCTTCTTTGTCAATGTGCCTGTCACCACTGGCAGCAGCTTCTGTTTCCCTGTCAGCTGTTTCTGTCAATAGTCATTGACTCCATTAGCGAGCCCAATATACACATGCCACAAACACATGCATCTACACACACACACACACACACACACGCACACGCACACGCACACGCACACTCGCACGCACGCACGCACGCACGCACGCACACACACACTCTTTCTTACACTCACACACAGCACATACACAGATCTTAGACAAATGTACAAACACACATACACATACAGTACACATAAGCATGCAGGCACGTGCACGCTCACACGCACACACACACACATACACACACACACACACACACACACACACACACACACACACACACACACACACACACACACACACACACACACACACACTCACACACAAATCTTGCCCTCAGCTTAACTGAAATAGGCTTATTGGCCCAGTTAGAATCCTATTAAAGTCATTGCTGTGGGTTACAGATCACTGCACTGGAATTATGCACTTTCTAACAACTATACACAACTATTAACAACTATTACACAACACAAAACACACTAAATGAAAGGCATGTTTGTGTTCTTACCATATAAACACACATGTACTGTAATATAACATGCCTACTAGAAAGCTGCTGTTCATCGAGACATTGTGAAAAACTTTTGTTGTATTTTGTCTGCTTGTAGTGGGAATAAAAGTTTTAAATGGCAGCTCTGGCATTTCTGCGAGTCCCATTGGCAGGTAATTAAACTGTCTCATCAGGGAACCCTCTGCCTAACGAGCCTCTCTCACTTCAATAAATAATCTGCTACTGCAGAACAGTTTTGGTCTCAGGCAACCATTCCCAATCCATTATCTGGGCCTTGAATTAAAGTTTTGCAATTTACTTGCAAATAATTTTGCCTCGCTAACTCTGTAGCCTCATTTGTCTGTGTGCACTCACATGTGTGTCTTCTGTATGATTGACAGGCACTCTCCATGTGAATGACAGTGAGTGACAGGCAGCCAATCAGGAAGTCAGCTCAGCCTGTCCAGGAAGTCCCACCTGTGCTGACAGTGCAGGTTCGATCGCCTCCTGCAGTGGATTGCTTAGCACTCTTCCCACGTACAGGAGCATTCAGAGGGCTTTGGCATATGAAAAGGCTAACCTTGGTGTTTGTGTCTTTTATGTAATGACCACACATTCCTGAATAAGCATAGCCACTCAAATTAAAGTGTCCATTAGCTTCCATTCCTGCTGGGACAGTTGAAACATGTGGTTAAGTGTCATTAAGTGTAGGATCCTCACAGCATCATCAGAGGCTTGTTTTTAAAAGCTTTGATGGCCTTAGCCCATTATTCAGATTGCCATTGGATATCTCTTCTAGTAGTATTACCTGTTTTAATCTTCTCAGGATTCCTTCAGGAAATAGGTGAAACACCTGTACCTAAAAGTGATAAATAGTAAAAGTGGTAATTTGGCTTGTACTGTAGTGTAATCATAGGGGAACCTCTTTTGGGATGCCTATCCTTAAGGGTTCTATATGGCAATATTTCCAAGTGGTACTATATTATGGCAAAATTAGGTGCCCTATAGCACATATAAGGAGTGGACAGGTGCCATATAGCACCATTATTATTATTATATATATATTTTAATATATTATATATAATATTATTGTATATATTATGTGCATATATTATTAATATATGTGAATAGTCTATGCTTCTTAATGACAATGAAAAAAAATCTTAATATACACAGTATATACCATATAATACCAGTCAAAGGTTTGGACACACCTTCTCATTCAGTTCAACAGCTTGCAACATCTTCCAAACAGAGATAAAACCAGGCAATTTGATAGTGTCACAGGTCGAGGGAAATCAAACCTGGACTGTTAGTGAAGGATATCACTGGTTTTCATATGGTTATAACAACATGTATGTAAAGTAAATATCTATATAGATATTAGTTTAAAGGACCCTGTGTGGGTGTTAAACTCAAAGTGACATTTTCTCTGTAGAAGCAGGGCCTGTGAGAGATATCAGAACCATAACAATAGATAAGGCGAGCCAGGCACAAAGCTCAGGGTCGACATTCTTGAGATGGCACAGTCTGCCCATGATTTGGGAGTGATGGGGGCAGGGCAGAGCGAGAGTAGGAGCGAGAGAGCATCCCTTTTACAGATAGACGGCCGGTGCCAGGGGCGAAAGAAAGTTAGAGAAATATCGCAAGAGAGAGAGAGATACTTTAAGACATTAAGCTGTGAGTCTTCCGGGTGGGGAGCCAGACGAGTTTTGATAGCGAGCGAGACGGAACGACACCAGGCCTCCTCCTCCTCCTGATGGGAAGGGGGAGGGGGACCATGAGGTAGAGAGAGAGCTAACAGGCTAACAGACAGGCTTTGGCTAACAGGACAGGCCGCAAACAGAGATAGAATCTAGTCTACTAATCTAGTTTCTCATACCATCAAAGACTTTCATTTAGTACGAGATGCTATGTTTATGGAAATAAACATCCTTTAATGATAAAGAAACAACGTTTCCAGTACATTCTTTCGTCCGGGTGCATTAATGGGGTGAAACAGTGATTACAGCCAGTACGGGGGAGGATCGAATTCTAACGAACGATTGCCTTACATCAACAAATGACACAACGCAGTAGACTTCACGGAAGAGCAATGAAGGCTGATATCGATCAACGAGGAAGCTGTAAACACCATAATCTTACAGTAGGTTCCCAACACAGCAATATAACACAAAAGTGATGAAAGTATAACAGAGGTAAATCTTCATTTGGAGAATAATATTTTATTACAAGTCACAAACAAATGGGTAGGGGGTAGGAAATCTCCTTTGGACAGGTCAGCTCTGCCAATGTCAACCGATGGTGCTGAGATGGTGGGGATATCTCATGCAACGCAGCAGCCTATGGGAAAATGGGTGGAGGTACCCTGGCCTACCAGAACACAAAGGGTGAGCCAAAATGGCAGAACGTACACACAGTTATATGCCGTATTTGCTATCGCGTTCCGCTCTGAGCCGTATGAGATATTCTATATTCTATGATACCTATTGTATCCCCTTACGAACAAAAAATACATGCACCACACCTGTATGGGGCTCCGCCCCCATGGCGGCACCGCCCATATAGCAGTGACGATAGTCACCACACACCCTTCCTCTATTTTCGTCCCAGCGTACTCGGATGCGTGCACCGTACGATAAACTAGTAGGATGAAAAGATTAGATTCATAATGTTGGAAGCTTACCGGAGGTTGCTGGCCCCTGGCATCTTCGACGCATGTTTTCGGCGACACGACGGGCCTGTGTTGATGTTCCTCGTTTGATGACAGCACATCGAGGTTCAGCTGTACAAGGCTGGCTGTCGGGCCAGCTTGTACTCAGGTAGGCCCTGTGTCTTCAGGCATGGGTATTAGTGTTAGTAATGCTGGTTTGTTTTGTTAACACAACCATGTTGTGTGTTGGCGCCGGGGGCAGGATGGTTTGGTGAACGTTCTCTGCAGGGAACGGTTTCCAAGCTGTCTTGGGCGTGCTGCTAAAACATCTAAAGCTATGCTACATGCTATCGCTACTGCCGCATGCTATTACTACTGCTAATTGCTATGCTGTTTTAATGTCTCCGCCGTGAGATGTTGTCACTCTCCCTCCTCTTGCCCGGTTCATCAATGAAGGTCAGTCGGTAGCTGTTGTGGGGTTTTTTGAGTTCTATTTACCTTTTTCGGGTAAATGGGTTGACAACGGGGTAGGTCGTGGCTAGGTTCCTAGCCAGGTATTTTACCTTGTGTTCCGGCGGGGTTTGTTGAACGGTGTTCCCATCTGGGTTGGCGTCGGGTAGTGGGGCTATGGGTCCAGCCGACATGGTAAACATGTTGCGTGTCTGTGCACAGGCAATTGTTGTCTTGGGTCCCACATTGCCTGGCGTTAGGCTGCAGTAGTATAAGGGCAGGGCCGCCTGGGAGAAATGTGAGGCCCTGTGCGTTTTTAGACGCGAGGCCCCCCACCTCCTGGGGCGGCCCTGTGTAGGGGGCTATTGTTTCGTTTTGTCACTCTGCTATGAGAAGGTCTGTCTTGCTACAGTTTTCTCTCCTCTCAAACCATTCATACTGACGGTCAATCGGTATACTGGGGGAGTAGTGCGGGGGGGGGGGCTTTGTTTACCTTTTTTGGTAAATGGGCTAAACTGGGGCTGGTGTCCTGTTGTGAATATTTTGAATGAAGACGGGTCTGGTCCGTCTCCCCTTAAACTTTGTGTATGGGTTTGCTCATTCTACAGTTTTTTGTGGTTTAGCTCTTTTATTCATTTAACCCTTTCATGGTGCACACCACAGTGGAGGGTGCTGTTTGCAATCACCACTGGTGCTCCATGTTAACATCAGTCCATGTTAACATCAGTTTTTGATATATTGAAACAATGCCCCGCCCGGTCGACACCATGGGTGGGTCGGCCGGGCGAGTGGCTGGTGGGCTGTTAAGGCTTGTACCGCCACGGTATGGAATTGGCAACGATTAAAACTGTGTTCGAATTGCTGTTTTTTTCTATTAAAAAAATGGTGTCTGGTGGAGGGGCCTTGAGGGCCAGCCAACGTCGACACATCGCGCGAGGTTGTTGACGTTATTAGCTTTGACCCAGCCGCAAGCTATAACCGCTCAGGGTTCCCCTCTCCGCAGGGGATTTTGGTCTTCTGCTGGAGCGCGGGCGGTATTGTCCTAGGCCCTACACCGCCTCACATCGCGCAGCCAGAAGAAGAGAGAGCACGGCCTCGTCAGCGGCGATGACGGGGCCCTCGACAGGCGGCCATATTTTTCCCCCGCCAGAGGTATCCTGGGCGTTGATTCGACAGGTGTCCACAAGGCCGACAGTCTTGGCGGCCGAGGGATCGGCCATGTAGGATGGGTTCGGCTTGAACAAACAAGCCGTCACCATCCTGCCGCGAGCAGCCCGCTCTCCGATCACTCCCTTCCCCAACACCAGCGGAAGAAGTGGGCTCTGATTGTTTCTTTTGGCTGCGGGCCGCGTGCCTTCGTTGATGCGCGGGCGGCCCCCCTTTTCGCTTCTCATGGGGACAGGGGCTGACACCCAGTTGATGGCTGAGCCTGGGTCTGTCCGTGAGAATGTTGTGCTGTCAAGCGGCTCCCACACCTTGAACTGTGTTGGTTGAGCCTGGTGTTACGTCTGTCAACTTAAGTGTTGTCAGCAGGGGGGCTCGAAACCTTTTGAGGCACACAGTGCGGGCTTCCCCGGCCTCGCCTTCGCCAGGCCAGGTATCATGTTGGTGCCTCCCACTCCTGAAATATTGGCAAGTGGTCGCAGCTCACATGGTTTGGGGTGGTAGTAATATCACTGCAGGGCTACGGTGTGTAGGAACCCATGGGGGCCTTACACCTTGCATGTCCGGCTGCAGAACAACTCCTTCAGGATGTTCTGGAGGGGTGTTCAGTGGGGGGGCTTTTTTCATCGGAAGCCCCCCGTATCAGACCGGCCCTTTCTGTCTGGGTTCCCCCTTGGGTGCGATTGCCTCGTGGGTGGTGTCAGGGTCAGGTGTTCCGACACGGAACGCGCTCCTCGCACGGTTCCAGGGTTGTCTACGCACAGCGGGGGGACCGGGCCAACTATCTACAGTTCCTGGCGGACCTGCGCCACGTGACGGCGGGTGCGTTGGGAGTGTCGTCACATATGACTACGGCAGTACCATATGTCGAGGTAGATGGAGAGAACGGTGAGGCGGGGACTTGTGTTTACACAACCCCACCCGTTTTCAGGTTTGGTACAGACCCTGTTGTCGGGGTCTCCAGCAGGGACAGCTCTGGTCAACGAGATCCAATCTCTGTGGACGAAGCAAGCCATCGTCGTGGCGTTCTCCTCCCGGTGTTCTCAGCCCGAGAAGTCGGGAGGGAGGGGTGTAAGACCCAGGCTGGACCTGTCCCATGGGAAGGTTCAGCATTTTTTGGATCGTCTCCTACCTGTTGAACACTGTCAGGTGGGGGTCTGGTTCTCCTCCATAGACCTGTAGGATGCGTATGCGCATCCCCGATCTTCCATCCTAGGGCTTACCTACGCTTCCTTTGCAGGGTTAGCGTATGAGTACCAGAGGCTGCCGTTCGGTTTTCTCTGGCTCCCCGCATCTTCACCAAGTGCGTGGAGGCCGCACTGGGGCCTCTGCGTCGTCCGGGGTTACGGAGTGTTCTGCCCTGATGACGTTCTGGTCCTTCGCGGTCAAGGTGGATCGTCAGGTCTCGTACCAGGCAGGTCTCTACCAGCCTGGGGTTGCTGTAGACTGGATGTAGAGTATTCCTCTTCCCAGTCAACGGTTGGAGGGCTATGGGCATCCATCTCAGAGCGTGTTGTCAACACGCTCGGGAGGTTCCGTCCTAGGACGGTTACGGCGCTGTCTCACGTCGCATTTTCACCGACGCCTCCCTCGCTGGTGATGCGTCGGGCCAACGCAGTAGGGGGCAGCTGGCAAACCATGCTGCCCGGTCTGCGCTACGTTCAGTGTGTTGGTGTTGAAAGCGGTCCTTCTGGTCCACAAATGGTGTTGATCAGGACGGACGATACGACGTCAGTGTCGTGTATCGACAGACAGGGAGGAGTACGCTCCCCCTGTCTGCACCAGGCGGCGGGCGGCTGGCTATGGGCGTCCTCCATCTGCGCGGCCTGAGGGCTCCCCACATCCCCGGCAGGGAGAATGTGGGTGCAGGTGTACTGTCGCGGGGCGGCCCTCATCCTGACGGGTGAGGATTGCGTCTGGACTTGGCCAGGCAGGTCTGGGACCGATGCCGTGCCGCCAGGGATTCTTCCCCATACATCTGTTAGGTCAGTTGTTGGGACGGGTACGTTGAGGGGTGCAGGTTCTTGATCCTGATGGTGTTACCATCTGGAATGCGCATGCTCCCTCCACTGTCGCGCTTACGCGGGCAGATGACGTATGTTCCAAGTGTGGTGTAAGGCGGGGGGCCGGGACTCAGTCTCCTGCCCCCTGGTTGCTGTCCTTAGTTACCTCCAGTCTCTCCTTGATAGACTGTCGGCTTCGACGGTGAGGGTATATGCAGCAGCTATATCCTCCTATCATGAGGGGTTTGAGGGGATGTCTTGTTCAGCCACCCTCTTGTGAAGCGTTTCCTGCTTGGCGCTCGACGCGTTAAGTCGATGCAACGCTCCTTGGCTCCGACTTGGGATCTTCAATTGGTCTTCGGTCGGTTGTCCTTGGTCCCGTTTGAGCCGCTCGAGCAGGCGCCGTTGGAACAGCTGTCCTTCAAGACCGCGTTCCTACTGGCTGTCACTTCCGCTAAACGCGTAGGTGAGCTCTGTGCTCTCTCGGTACGTCCAGAGTGCCTGTCTTTTTGGACCGATTGCGGTGTCACTCTGCGACCTAATCCTGCTTTCGTGCCTAAGAATATCCGGAGTTCCTTCCGCTCCCGGGATATTGTGGTTCAGGCGTTTCGTCCTCCTCCTCACACTGGTGAGTTAGTTGCGGGCCTTCACCTGTCATGTCCAGTCCGTGCTTGGGGATTTACCTCAGCCGTACTCAGGATTTCAGGGTTACCGACCAGCTTTTTGTCTGTTACGGTGGGGCTCGTGCTGGTAAGGCACTGTCGGAGCAGCGCCTGTCCCATTGGTTGTGCGAGGGTGTTACCCTCTGCTACACGTTGGCTGGGCAGGATCCCCCTGGGGGCGTCAGGGCGCACTCCACTCGTGGGGTGGCTGCCTCTGCCGCTCTCCTGGGTGGGGCCTCGGTGGAGGCCATCTGTGCTGCAGCTTCATGGTCCTCCCCGGGCTCCTTTGTAAGGTTTTTCCTCATGGACATGACCGGGGGTTCTGTCTCCCAGGCGGTTCTGGGGTCTGTGGCCTTTCCTGCTTCCCGTCCTTTGGTCGGGTAGCAGGAGTGTATGGGTATGGGCCACAGTGTGTTGAGTCACACATGGTTCCGCCTGTACGGTGTGTTCAAGGGGTTCTAGTTTCCCTCTTGTTCGCATTCAGGTGGAGTTGACTGCGCCCCCCCTTCATTAGGGAGGATGGGGTGACAGGGCTCCCCGCACCCCTTGATGTGGGCTTACGGGTCCTCAGGGGGTACATTTGTCGGGCTTCGCGTCCGCTCTTCCCCATATCTCATACGGCTCAGAGCGGAACGCGATAGCAAATACGGCATATAACGGTAGGTTATGTAGATAACCTAGTTATATTAGTATTGGCTGAGCGTTCCGCTCTGCGCGGCCCTGAGTTCCCTCTTGAGGAATCTTTTTCCTGGGACGGGTTATTGGCGAGGAAGGGTGTGTGGTGACTATCGTCACTGCTATATGGGCGGTGCCGCCATGGGGGCGGAGCCCCATACAGGTGTGGTGCATGTATTTTTTGTTCGTAAGGGGATACAATAGGTATCATAGAATATAGAATATCTCATACGGCTCAGAGCGGAACGCTCAGCCAATACTAATATAACTAGGTTATCTACATAACCTACCGTTATCAGTGCTGAAACGTACACACAGTTAACAGCGGAAAAATGGCAGAGCGTACACAATAATATAGGTGCACAGCACCGTCCACAAAAATGGATTCTACACTTACAGTAATAATTATGTTTCACGCTCAAGTTGTGAGGCATACTACTCATGCAATTAAGCATTACATCACGCGCAGGAGTGGTTTGTGAACAATAAACCATGCCTAGGGGTGGTCGTTTGGCCCGAGGCGCAGCCGAGGGTCGTTAGACCCCCCTAGGCATGGTTTATTGTTCACAAATCACGACTGCAAGTAGTGTAAAGCTGTTATACAACTGCCACATTCATCCAACCTTATTTCTATACAATAAACACACATTAATCGAAGATTTATTGAAAAAACCATCCGCCAGAAAAAGTAGTTCCCACAACTACAAAAAAGACAATTTGCCTCCATGTGGAAGCAGCTCGGAAGTGCATCCAACCAACTAACACATCCAACTGTGTATTATTGGAATGATTGAGAGAAGTTGCCTCATGTGGAAGCAGCTCGGAAGTGCATCCAACCAACTAACACATCCAACTGTGTATTATTGGAATGATTGATTGAACATTTTATTACCAGATGCAGAATGGGTACAATACCGTACGGCTCAATACACACAATTGTTAAGGGGATGCAGACCTACTTTCTATAGAACTTCATTCTTAGATGCTTCTATAGAAAGTAGGTAAAACAAATTAAAAAGTTTTCTTTGCCCTATAGGAAAAAAAAGTTTTCTTCGCCCTATTCTTTTATTTATTTTTTTAAACCTACTGTAGAGGGCCTAAACTTAACCAGTTGGAAACCAAGTGTACAGTAATAAAATTAGCAATCAATCAATCAATCAACTCAATAGGCCATGCTCACTTAGAACAGCGCAGCACCCAGCTCTCTCTCTCAGTCTGACTATCCCCCGCGTTGCAGACAGGAGTATGTGTGTGTGTGTGTGTGTGTGTGTGTGGGGGGGGGGGGGGGGTGGAGACTGAGCCAGCGTCGGACAGTGTGAGAGTGAGGGCTGCAGTCAGAGAGAAGGAAAAGGAAATTGAAAAAAAAATCGCAAATTAATCAATCAATCAATCCGCGATTTTTCTTTTGTTCTGTATTGACTCATGACCCATCAATTACATCATCCAACATTGTTTAAAGGACTAAGACATTCGCTGTGACAGAATCGCTTCATATTTAGTCGTTAGGACGCTATCATTGTTAAAGATTATTGTCCGCCATCTTGTGGTCCGGCGGATTGATGTGATGTGATTCGGTTGTGGGCGGGTCCTGGGCCAGCAAGCGTGGACTGTTCGCAATACATACGTGTAAATGGACTGTTTCAGCCAATCAGAATCGAGAAATTTGCATGCCGTTGTATAATATAATTTACACACTGTACTTATCACGGTTTTAGTTTGGAACCCATATGCAGACAAAGAGAAACGGCAGACAGGTCTTGTTCAACCGACCGCCAGTCCAGCGATTCGCCTGCCTAACGTCAGCCCAGCCAGCCCCTTGCTATCACAGGTGACACCCACGGGACGGTTCGACGGCCAACTCACGTCACAGACATTCGCTGCAGGAGCAGGCCAGCACTCGGTTGGTATACTCACGGCAGGTACATTTAGCGCTCCAAGCGCCCTGGAACATTATCTGCGAACATTCTCTTTTTCGAGAGCATGCCCTCTAAGGGCGAAGAGGATAAGGTACTTTGAGCTGGCACGTGCACCAGTGACTAGGGGCGCCCCAGCTTTATTATTTTGGTAATGCCGGCACTTATAAGGTATTTTGTTTCAGTGTGGGCCCACTCTATTGCATTTATTGTGTTGTGTTATCGTGCGGTGTATATGGCACCATTGTAGAAATAAGTGTTTCCCATTGTGTGGCTCCCGGAGCGTGCTGCCCCCTCCTCGTTATTTGTACATGAAAAGCCAATTAACCCTTACGGGGACTTGTTCATGCAGATACAGTACATGTAACCTTCAGTAAAAGGAGAGGCGTATAAATGGGACCACTGTGTGCGTGTGAATTAATGTGCATTCTTGCTTAACTCTTTTTTTTATTTTTTTTATTAATGCACATTATTGTTTAACCCCTTCTTATCCACGGCCTATGTGTAATTGGGGCAGGTGCTCTGTACAGGTATCCACCAGTCAACAAGGAAAGGTACTGCTTTGGGGAGAAATTATATCATTTACCATTACTGCCACCGGGGGTGAGAGGGTGTGGGACGTATTAGGGGAAGTGTGGGTGTTTGGGGAATTACTACAGTCGCCCTGGAGGGCAAGAAGGACCGGCGTATAACCCCTAGGTTAGTAAATCCTAGGCCCCATCCGCTCCCTCTGCTAAATCCCAATTCTAGTACCCCTACTGTAACTGAGGGGTACAATTCCCTGACTGTATTGTTAAGTATGGTATTATTAAACCACTACCTCTTGTACTTTAACTTCTGGCCATCCAGTACATGATATAAATATGATGAACACTTTCCCACCTGATGAAACGAAGTCCACACAAATGTACAAATCGAATATTTAATATAGCAAAAGGTATATACAACGTTCACTTGTTTACACTTATGATTTGAAATGCACTTGTATGGCAAATGAGTATTCGTAGGTAAATCAACATTGAATGTCCAATCTCTGGTTACGCAGGGAGTAAGTGTAACTGAGGGGTACAATTCCCTGACTGTATTGTTAGATATGATATTTAATACCACTACCTCATGTACTTTAACTTCTGGCCACCCAGTACAAGATATAAGTATGATGAACACTTTCCCACCTGATGAAACGAACCAACACAAATGTACCAAATCGAAGGTTTAATACAGCAAAGGGTGTATACAACGATCACTTAATTACATTTATGATTTGAAATATGGAATATGCACTTTTATGGCAAATGAGTATTCGTAGGTAAATCAACATTGAATGTCCAATCTCTGGTTGCGCAGGGAGTAAGTATACAACCTGGAATATTTAGGAAAACGATAGCGATGGTACTTAAATGATTATAGCTGGATACACTAAGGGGGGGGGGGTCCCGCTGGTTGTAAGACAGTAGGAGGGGGGGGTTAGAGAAGCCGCTGGCGGTATCCCATCTGGCCGACGGTGTCTTGGGAGAATCCAAAGTCTTGGACACGGTGCCCACAGAACCTCGGACCGCAGACGAATACAGCTGGACCCTCTGTGGAACGGTATCTGCCGGTCCACAACGGAGAGACGTGAGGCGACCTCACGTGTAGAGCGCCGTCTCACCTGGAGTCCTCTCCGGGGGGTAATTCCAACACTCAGCAGTGTTGGCCTTTATCCATGGAATAATCAAAGCACACAAAGCATAATCCAAGCCGTGGAAGGCTCGCCGTCGTCTGGGTAGAGTAATCCAATATACAGGTCCAGTCGCTCTTGGCCCGGAGCTCCTCGGATGCAATCACCACTAGGGGTCTGACCAGCCTGGTTAAGCGTCCAGATAACGTCAGGAACGATGGGGGTACTGATAACTGTAGAACTCTAACCGAACGATGCACCATACATAAAATAGACTATTATTAGCTTAATAGAATACGTCCAACTCGACGGTATGGTGCCAAACTATGACCATTCAACTATTAATCTACACGATATCTCAATGCCTATTCTGGGCCAAGTAGGCCTTACTACACCGCACGTGCGTCGTGGGGAGGCTTTTGCGTCTGTCACTCTGTTGGAGGGTAAAGAACTGGACTAAAAAGAAAGTTCTACTTTACTGGCGCCATATATATATGCGCTATGAACAAATAGTACCATTCGTATTTCGCCCGACATATTACTGCGCGGAACCGGGGGTTGCCTCGACATGTTAGGCGGCACGATTGAACTTGGACCTAGGGGTATGGCAACCTGGCGCCAGGTTCTCGTCCAATGGTAGAATGAAACTATTATGGGCTGTTTAGTAGAAACGGGGATATTCAATGCATATTGTACAAGGAATATACAGGGGATATCAAACGATATACAAATACAATTAAATATATATATATAAATAAATATACATATTCGGTTTAATCTGATCCTTCACAACAGCCGCCCCCTAATTAGTCCCACCTAATTAGCTAAGCAGAGACAGATTAACCGCACTGTCTACCACTCAAGGTCCGCTGTAAGGGTCAGTCAACTCACAAAGTCATAGGGTCATGGTCATCATCGATAGTGTCTGGGAGTCGGGGCAGTTCTATGAGCCTCGCCACGGGACGTGTGTAAGTGCGCCCTTGGACGAGTACTTCAGCTGCTCGGACCTTGCCATCGGCACCGGTGATCACTTTGCTTACGCGGCCAGCCGGCCACATAGCTCTGGGTAGCGACTGGTCAATAATCATGACGACTGTTCCTTCTGTCAAATTGTCTCTCTCTTTTACCCACTTCTGGCGGGTCTGTAGAGACGGTAGGTAGTGAAGTAGGAAGCTGCTCCAAAACTTGTCAGCTAGTACCTGGCTGTACCTCCACATTCTTCGGCCGTTCGCTTCTTCAGGCCTGTACATTGTCTGGGGTAGCGCGGGGTCCAGCCGCCCCATTAGGAGTGTGTTGGGGGTGACTGGGTCGACATCTGCTACATCACTGGAGACGTAACCGAGGGGCTTTGAGTTCAATACTCCCTCGATCTCCGTGAGGACTGTCATTAGGACTTCCTCCGCCACAGTCTGGGCTCCGAGTACGGCGTACAGGGCTGTCTTTATAGAATGTACTTCTCGTTCCCAGGTTCCACCGAAGTGGGGTGCGTTCGGGGGATTAAACTGGAAGTCAATCTGGGCTGGAGCGAGGTGGGTCTTAAGTTCTGGGCCCATAGCTTGGAAGCTCTCTCTCAGCTCTCTTTCTCCGCCTTTGAAGTTGGTCCCGTGATCAGACAACAATGTAGACGGTTTTCCTTTCCGTGATGTGAATCTCCGGAAGGCCATAAGGAATGAGTCTGTGCTCATGGTCGGAAGGAGCTCAATATGTATCGCTCTGGTGGTCATGCATTTGAATACAATACCCCACCGCTTCTCGGTGCCTCTTCCTCTCTTTATATACAACGGGCCAAAGCAGTCCATGACTGTGGAGTGGAATGGCTTGTCGCCGATTCGGAGGCGACAGGGGGGTAAGTCAGCCATCCGTGGTATGCTGGGCTGCGCGCGCCACTTACGGCAGTCTAGACAGGTTCGCTGGAAGCGCCGTACTGCTTCTCTCCCTTGCAATATCCAATAACGACGTCTGATCTCCGCGAAGACTCTCTCTGCTCCTGCGTGGTGTACATCCTCGTCGTATTTCTTTATGATCAGCTCTGTGACCTTGTGTCGGCTGTTCAAGACGATCGGGTGCTTAATGTCATCTGGTAGATCGGGGGCTCTCCGCAGGCGACCACCCGCTCTGATGAGATTATGTGCGTCACTCTCTGGTGCCAGGTGAATCAGTCTGCTGTCTGATGGGACGGGGTTTCCTCCCTGTAGACAGTCTAGCTCATCGGGGAACGAGTCTCTCTGGGCTCGTTGTAGTAGAAGAAGTTCTGCTTCTTCGTAGTCAGCTGCTGACATGTCAGTGGTGGACTGAATCTCTGGGTGGTGCCACAGGAATGTTCTTTGTTGCGCACTCTCTAGGGTAATGCAGTCATCTATGTTGGGGTCTGTGGAGGCGACAGTGCTCAGTCCACAGAACATAGGCTTCTTGTTCTCAGCCTCCTCGTTACTTGCTTCCCTCGGGGTGGGCGTAGGCCAATCTCCTTCCGGGAGCTTGAGGAATGCTGGTCCGTCACTGTAGATGTTGCGACGGGTTAGGTCATCCAGAGACATTCCCCGGGTGATGACGTCAGCTGGGTTGTGTTTGGTGTCCACATACCTCCAGCTTGCTTCTTCTGTTAATTCTTGAATCTCGGTGACTCTGACTCCCACGAAGACTTTGTATCTGCATGAATCAGATTTGATCCATGTGAGTACTGTCGTGGAATCTGACCACAAGATTGTTCTATGCACCGGAATGGTGAGTTCACGTTGGATTAACGTGGCTAGATGCGCTCCTGCGAGGGCTGCGCAGAGCTCTAGACGTGGGATAGATTGTTGCTTACGTGGGGCTATTCTTGAGCGGGCCAGTATGAAAGCAGTGTGTATCTTTCCTCCCATCTCTTGGGCACGCAAATAGGCAACCGATCCGTAGGCTACTTCGGAGGCGTCGCTGAAGACGTGTAGCTCAATCTCGCATGTCTCTGGCCTCACTGTGGATGGGAAGTAGCTGCGGCGTATATTGACACCTGGGAGTGAGCGGAGTTCCGTCTCCCACTCTCTCCATGTTGAGGCAAGGTGTGCGGGTATTGGGTCGTCCCAGCCCTGGTCCTTGTCCCATAGTGCTCGTACAATCATCTTTGCCCTGGTGGTGTAAGGTAGAATACATCCCAACGGGTCATATTGTCTGGCGAGTGTTCTGTACACACTCCGTCTGGTGGTCGGTATCGCCGCCGACCTTCCTTGCTCTGGAGCCAAGGGTTTGTGTCTATAGTGGAGCGAGTCTGTTTTGAAGCGCCAGACTAATCCTAGTGTCATTTCTTGGGCTTCTCCTGGGATTGTCGCCATCCAGGTCTCGCTGCTGGCAGCCTTGTCCGCGGAGGAGAGGCTGCGCAATACGTGCGGGTCGCTGCTGGCCCACTGCCTGAGATCAAAGCCGCCTTTGATTAGGGAGGCGCGTAACTTGATTAGGAGAGCCTCGGCTTCTTCTTGAGTCGAGACGCTTTGTAAACAGTTGTCCACGTAGAAACTGTTCTTCACACTGTGTTGGACCTCTTCATCTGCTGCTGGGTCCTCTGTGACGTGTTTCTGTAGTGCAAATGTAGCACAGCACGGGCTGCATGTGGTTCCGAAGGGGAGTACTTCCCACTGGTAGATGGATGGGTTCTCATCTCCGATCTTCTCTCTCCATAGGAACCGTAGCAGAGGCTTGTCCTCCTCTACTAGTCTCACCTGCAAGAACATCCCTTTGATATCCCCGCTTATAGCCACCTTGTCCTGGCGGAAGCGCAGTAGCACGCCTAGTAGGGAGGGGCCGAGTGTGGGGCCGGGCAAGAGCTCTTTATTCAGATTTTGGGATCCGATCTGGTAGCTGCAGTTAAACACAATGCGATCCTTGCCGTTGTGATGGACCTTGTGATGCGGCACGTACCATGATTCGGTCGTCTGATCGGCCTCTTTAATGTCAATCTTTGTTACGTGTCCCGCTGTGATTAGCTTCTCAATCTCAGCTCGGTACACACTCTCTTGAGCGGGGTCTTTGGCTAGGCGCCGCTCTGTGTTCAGTAGATAGCGCTCCGTGGCGTCTTTCTTTGCGTGAAAGGTGGGCATTCCCTCTCGCCTCAGGAGTGGAGTTGCATATCTCATCACTCCGCCGACTGTGACTCTCTTTGTCCCCTGCTCGAGTAGGTTGATGGCGTAAATGTCTTCTTTAGAGCGAATGTCTTTCTTTTCGTTCTTAAAGGGCATTGTCTCTAGGGTCCATAGCCTCTCGACATGCTGCAGGAGAGTGGTGTCTTCTTCTGTCGTTCTGGAGTGGAAGCAGCTAGTGGCTGCTGTTCGGTTGAGAGATTTAGCGAGGGGGCCTTGTAATGTCCATCCTAGGCGGGTCTCGACTGCTGCAGGACAGCCTCGGGGGCCTGTATGGACCCGGTCAATCGGGACTATGAGTTCTGCATGGTCGGAGCCTATCAACAGGGTCGGGGTAGCGCCGTCTATGAGCGGGATAGGTAATTGGCGCAGGTGCACATATTTATCCATCAACTTGGTGACAGGGTAGGTGTACTGCGATAGTCCTATTTCTTGGCTGGTGAAAGCATCTGTGATCTGGTACCGTCGCTCTGGCTGCCCGTTGGCTGCGATAGTGAAGGAGACATTCTCGCCCTTTATCGTCTTTAAATCTCTTCTTATTGTCCGAATCGTCATTTCGTTCTTGCTCCCCCGCAGTCCCAGCTGGGTCGCAGCGGAGGCGAGCAGAAGGGTCTTCTCTGACCCGTCATCAAGGACGGCGTAAGTGTCCATGACTTTATCTTGGTAGCTCAATGTCACACGGACTACCTTTAAGAGCACTTGAGCTCCGTTGCTGCTGGCGGGGTCAATGTACATGACACTTGCCTTGGTGCCGCTCCGTGGTGCAGGTATAGGCCGTCTTCCGTTACTATCGTGTAGTATATCTAGATGGGCTCCATCGCATCGGCTGCACCTTTTCTTTAGGCGGCATTCGGCTGCCATGTGGGGTCGCGCACATCGATAACAGCGCCGGTTGGACTTTATCCATTGGCTCACTTCTTCTGCATTCATCTTTGTGAATGAGTCGCATTGTGACAGCCAGTGTTCTTTCTCACAGTAGGGACACGCTATCTTCCACTTCTCTTTTCTCGAGGGGGTGCTGTGACTCTTACTGCTCGGTACTGACTCTGATTGGTGCATGACAGTCACCGATCTTCTTCCATCATTTATTCTCCTGGGTCCCTCTCTGGAGCTTGGCGTGCTCCGCCCGAAGGTGTCCAGTCGTAAGCTGCTGACCTCTCTCGCCAGGAAGTCGGCCAGATCAAGGAGGGATGGCTCGGGGCCGTCGGGGTCGCGGTAGTCCCTCTGCCGCCGAAAGCGCTCCTGTCTTGCGGGTGGCAGCTTCTCCAAAATCCTCTCAACGTTAGAGTTGGCGTATAGCTCATGCATGCCCTTCTCCCGTTGAGCTCCCAGCATCCCCACCAGGGACTGCACTTTGATTGACAGGTCGTCTAGTGAGCGATTGTCTGTGGCTGGGGGTAGGCGGTCAATATGCCTTATCTCCTGGATTATGTAATCCCATATACGTCCATATCTCTGATCCAGCGCTGCAAGGGCCGCTGTGTATGGGGTCGAGGAGGTAGCATAGGCTAGCGCTATATTGTGCGCTCGCGGTACTTTCAGGTGCTTCAGTAATATTGCATACTTGTGGTGTTCATCAGCGACATCCACCATCATTGTCTCTAAGCACATCCGGAGCTCCGTGTACTGTGCTCGACTCTCATAGGCGAAGTCTGGGAATGACGGTGTGGCGTTGTATGACGCCGTGGATGGCTGATACATCGGCGAGCGTTGGGGGAGAGACCTCCTGGGCGAGTCTCCTCTTGCGCCTCGCTGTGGGCTGGTACTGGCAGGGTACCATGGCCCGCTGGTCCAGGTACTGTTCCTCGGGGCTGGTCGTGCGTCGTGCTCACCCGTGAATAGAGTCGGGGGTCTGTAGCGCAGCGCCGCGGGGGTATAGCCTGGGCTGTATGGGACCTCCTGTTCCGGTGGAGTACTGTGCTGTCGTAGGGCTTGGTTCTCCTCCTCTCCCTCTTCTTCCTCTATCAGGTCTTCCAGATCCTGTAGTCGTTGATTTAGCTTCTCCGCAGTGTATGCCGCTCCTTCCTTGTAGCTGGGTCTCGCTTGGACCGGTCTGGGAAGGGGGTCTGCGGGGGGTATAGGCTTGGTCTGTTGGTCAAGTTCAGGGTCGCTTGCTCGGTTAGGAGACGCTGCCCTTGACTGTTGTCTCGACGAGTTCCTTGAACCCCTGGCGGAGGGAGAGGGTGTTGCCTTGCGGATCAGCTGCTCCATTAGCTGCGCTTGTAACTTGTCGCGCTCGACTTCGCGCTTGGTGAGATCTGCTTCTCTTTGGGCACCGGCAGCGGCGCGCTGGGCGTCGGCCCGGTCTCTTGCCATATTCTCTTCCGTCTGAAGGCGTCTCATCTCCAGGCGTGTGCGCTCTTCTTCGCTCCGTTGCTGCGCTTGGAGGCGTTCTCTTTCAATAGTAAAATGTTCGCGCTCGCTAAGCGTCTGTGCTTGGAGTCGATCGCGTTCGGTAGAGGCTGTCAGGCTGACGAGGAACGCCTGTTGTAGCATCCTCTCCGCTCCGCTGGGGGAAGGCGGTTGTGGAGGTGAGCCGCTCCTGGGTGAGCCGCTCCTGGGTGTACTCGTTGGGGAGTCCTGGAGCTCTATTTCCTCGGCGCTCTCCTCCTCTTCTTCCGTGCAGAGTTCTCTCTCTGTAGGGTTGTCTTCCTCCCGGGGCTGGTCGGGGACTACTTCTTCGGTATTGGCGGGGGGTAAAGGCATGTCAGCTCCCTCCTGGTCCCCACCGTGAGCTTGGTCAGTTACATTAGAACCTACTAGGGCCTCTGTGGTCGGGGAAACCTGGTCGTTAAGGTCAGACATAATTTTACTTTCTACTTTTACCGCGTTTACCGTTTGTCGAAGGCTAGGTAGTTGACTGACAGCGTAGGCCTCTAAGTACTGAGGTGTCTGTCGTCTGCGCCGCGGGCGTTCTACGTTAGGAGGACCGTTTCGTGGAGTGTTCATCATAGGCCATTTTAATATTAATAACACTATATTAATATTACACTAGTTACCATCCGGCTCGAAGCACCAATTGTAACTGAGGGGTACAATTCCCTGACTGTATTGTTAAGTATGGTATTATTAAACCACTACCTCTTGTACTTTAACTTCTGGCCATCCAGTACATGATATAAATATGATGAACACTTTCCCACCTGATGAAACGAAGTCCACACAAATGTACAAATCGAATATTTAATATAGCAAAAGGTATATACAACGTTCACTTGTTTACACTTATGATTTGAAATGCACTTGTATGGCAAATGAGTATTCGTAGGTAAATCAACATTGAATGTCCAATCTCTGGTTACGCAGGGAGTAAGTATACAACCTGGTTCTTTAGGAAACTATAGCGATGGTACTTAAATGATTATAGCTGGATACACTAAGGGGGGGGGGGGGGTCCCGCTGGTTGTAAGACAGTAGGAGGGGGGGGTTAGAGAAGCCGCTGGCGGTATCCCATCTGGCCGACGATTTCTTGGGAGAATTCAAAGTCTTGAACACGGTGCCCACAGAACCTCGGTCCGCAGACGAATACAGCTGGACCCTCTGGTGGACGGTAGCTGCCGGTCCACAACGGAGAGACGTGAGGCGACCTCACTGGTGTAGAGCGCCGTCTCACCTGGAGTCCTCTCCGGGGGGTAGTTCCAACACTCCGCAGTGTTGGCCGTTATCCATGGAATAATCAAAGCACCCAAAGCATAATCCAAGCCGTGGAAGGCTCGCCGTCGTCCGGGTAGAGTAATCCAATGTACAGGTCCAGTCGCCCTGGCCCGGAGCTCCTCGGATGCAAGCACCACTAGTGGTCTGCCCAGCCTGGTTAAGACTCCAGATAACGTCAGGAACGATGGGGGTACTGATAACTTTATAACTCTAACCGAACGATGCACCATACATAAATAGACTATTATTAGCTTAATAGAATAGGTCCAACTCGACGGTATAGTGCCAAACTATGACAATTCAACTATTAATCCACACGATATCTCAATGCCTATTCTGAGGCCAAGTAGGCCTTACTGCACCACACGTGCGTCGTGGGTGAGGCTTCGCGTCTGTTACTCGGTTGGAGGGTAAAGAACTAATGGACTAAAAGAAAGTTCTACTTTACTTGCGCCATATATATATGCGCTGTGAACAAATAGTACCATTCGTATTTCGCCAGACGTATTCCTACGCGGAACCGGGCTTGCCACGACATGTTGGGCGGCACGATTGAACTTGAACCTAGGGGTATGGCTGCTGGCGCCAGGTTCTCGTCCAATGGTAGAATGAAACTATTATGGGCTGTTTAGTAGACTAAAGGGATATTCAGTGCATATTGTACAAGGAATATACAGGGGATATCAAACGATATACAAATACTATTTAAATATATATATATAAATAAATATATATATTCGGTTTAATCTGATCCTTCACAACACCTACACTACAGTCGGGGACTCAGCCGGACCCAGATCTGCTGTGCTCCCACTACCTGGTGACAGTTCATATCCACTCTCATAAAGTATGGATAATCCACCCTTCTACATTAACTATGTTAAAAGTAAAACACAAAATAATGGGGACAGGAAAGGCACAAACGCAGGGAGACTAATTCTAATGGTGGGGGGATACAATAATGCTGATGCCCTGGTAGTGTAATATACCAACCAACACTGCAGAAAACAGCTGGAGCTAAAATGTTCTCCATCAAAAAGAAGGGTCCCTCCTATGGTTCCAGCCACTTCTGGTCAGTCCCACAGGGTTAATCCATCTAATAAAGGGAAACCCGATCAGTAACAGTTTAATATCCAAGCATATGCATGCGGAAGCAGAGAGTAGCACTTATTTGGGTGAAGGTGACTGTATTCAGTCAGTCAATCTCTGGCCTGCAGCAGTGTAGATGGTTTGGGGGGAAGGCTGTCGAGAAGTAAAAGATGAAGGATCCACGTTGTAGATGAAGAACAAGCAGCACGCTGTCATGAGACATCCACCGTGGAGCCATTTTAACACTGGAAGGAGACAGGGAAGGTGCCTGGGGGACATTCCTTGGTCAATCCCCAGGTCCTCCCCTGATGAGATTAACCACCCATAGCTGTGCCTACTACAAGATGGCGGTGCAGAGTATGGCTGCCTCGACTTGCGCTCCTCAGCAACCTAGCAGCTTCTTGACTATTTTAGTAACTACTGAAACTACTGAACATAAGAGATTCGGTGATCAGTCACACAAAACTCCCCCCAGCTGTGCTACCACGGAGAAAGCACAAACGGAGATGAGGAAAGAGAGCTGGAGTGCTGGAGAAACAGGCAATCCACCCTCCGCTTCCTAGCATTCTGCTGGCCAACGTGCAGTCCATGGAAAACAAGCTGTGTGAGTTGAGAGCAAGAGTCTCCTTCCAGCCAGAAACAAGGGACTGCAATAGCATCTGCTTCACGAGACTTGGCTGTCAGAATCAATCCCAGACTATGCCATAGCAACCTGGCCTTGCTGTGTTTTTGAGCAGACAGAGACAAGGAGCACTCGGGGGAGAAAGCAAAGGTGGAGGTGTTTGCTTTATGATTAATTATATGCAGGCCATTCTGGTCACCAGGAGAGTTCACAGCCACAACCATTAATAGCCACATACAGTATATAGTGCCTAATGGCTGATACAGATCAAGCACTCAAGGAACTGCACGGGCCGATCAACAATGCAGAAAACAGAGGCTGCTTTCATCGTGGTCGGTGGTTTCACAAGCGTCTCTGCACAAGGTGTTGCCAAAATACTTCCAACATGTGGATGTAAATACACAAGGAAACAACATTCTAGATCATTGCTACACCACAATATAGAAGGTCTACAAACCCATCCTACGCCCACCATTTCGTAAATCAGATCACTCCGGCTCCGCCATCCTCCGCCATCCTCCGCCACAGACAGCGGCTGAAACAAACACCGGCCACTAGATTAGGGAAATTAGCTTATTTGCCATCTACCCTGGAGTTAGACAAGCAGATACTGTACATACCCTTTTCTTCTCTGTGCATGCATTAGGCTTAGGGAACAGCCGTACCGTTAGCCTAGCTTAGCGTCATTCACTGGAAGTAGGTGTGCCAGTGTAGCCTACTTCCCAACAGTCACGGAATACACTCCAAATACAACTCTTTTTCGTTTTCTAAGCAGATATATACTTGGAACAATATTTTGCCAAACCACTGCTGCCTGGGCGCAGTGATTTCATCACCTCAAAAGCCCACTTAAAAAAAAAAATAAAAAAACTGAGTGAGAAATTAAGTTGTATTTAATCTTTAGTTAAGAGAATAGATTCTCATATACTCCAGAATACATTTTTCATTGACCGTATTTCCAGCGTCTACTCCTCATGGACCATGGATCACCGGAGACGCTGGCCATGCCAACCTTATAAATGTGCTTAGTTACCACCAACTCTCTGAAGACGTATATAACTTCACTTTAACTGTGTGTGGCAATTACCGATCTTTGTAATTGGAGTGTCTTTGCAATGAGGCTCATTTGCATAAAAAGGGGCACATTTCCCGCCCATATTACCTCATTTAAATACCCACAAATAGCACGGACGCACAGAGACAGAATGATGATGGCAACGCACTTAGCACAGCATTTCACCCTTTGCGAGTGCTTTGTGAATAGCAAGGTTTTTTTGTGTGTACTTTTTGACAAGGTAACGCAATTGCGATTGCGATCCAGAGAACACCACTTGGCAGACTAAAAACATCGGATTGGCCAAAAACAACAGCTCCCTGCATCGATAACCAATCAGATGCAAAGAAAAAGTGGCGCTCTGGTCATTGCCAAGGATGATGTGTGCAAGGAATTAAAGCGCATTAACGTACCCAAGGCAGCCAGACCAGGTGGCATCCCAGGCCGAGTGATCAGAACATGTGCAGAGCAGCTGGCTGTCGTGTTCACTGACATATTCAACCTCTACCTCTCCGACTGCACAGTCCCTCCCTGCTTCAAGTCATCCACCATTGTGCCGGTGCCAAAAAAGAACATGCCTGAATGACACCCTGTCGTCCCCACACCCATAGTGAGCAAACACTTCAAGGGGCATGTCAAGAAATGAATCTGCAGCGGACTACCGACCACCACCGGAAAAGTCCCCCACCAATTTTCCTACGGGAAAAATCGATCCACTGATGATGCAATAGCCACAACACTCCACAGAGGCACAACAGAGAGCATACTGACTGGATGCAGGTATGGAAACTGTCTTCAACCACAAAGCACTACAGAGTCGTTTGAACGGCCCAGAATATCTGTCGTTTTCCCCCCCAGTCAGTCTCATGAACAAACAACACTAGCGGCAGAATACTGTAGAGAAACTACAGTATTTTATCGCTGTCCCTGCTACTGACTTGCACACACCACAGATGTGCACATACTACACTTGTACTGTAAATTGTTGCTCTTCTTTTGTCCGGTCACTAAGCATTGATTACATTTTGTACTATTGACAAAATAAACTTGAAAACTTGAAAAACTTATATCAATCAAACTTAATTAATAATTAATTTGTCAATTTGTCCAACATTCTGGGCTACAGCTGTGGGGAAGAATAGAGGTGGTTAATGTTCATTGTTCATTGATCCACAAGTAATCATCCAGTCATTCCATGCGCACGGTTAAAAAATAAAAAATAATATGTTTTTAATAGCAGGTGATAAATATACTGTATGTCCAGTAGGGGGTGCAACGTCCTGTCAACCTGTGACAATAGCATCCCAAATTGTGGGTATCCTGAAACACAGGCAGTGTAATAGGACTGGCCAATCACAGCAGCAGGTGAGGCATCAGAGACCAACAATGCTGATGAACAATGGCAGGTGATATCCCAGGCAGGGACCTCCACCTGTTAGCGGCCACCCTGCCTCCTCCGCCTCCTCCTCCTACGGTGGAAGGGTGGGGAGCTCCGCTCGGTGACATTCTCCTGCTTCTGTGGTTCACAACACTGCTTTGTGGCCACTTGATCCCTTGCTCATCGCCAGCGCACACCGTGGCATTTGCAGACAGGGCTGTGTCATTGGCGTGTCATTTCCTGCATTGCGGGAAGGGCCAGCATTGTCAGGACAGGGTGGCGAACAACGTGGCATTTCTCCTAACTAGACGAGATGCAGATAAGGGAGGGGGGGAGGAGGGGGGGGGGGGGGGGGGGCAAGCAAAAAGAGTGTCAATTAAGCTTCGTTCAGAGACCTGCAGGACATTAAGTGGCTTCGGCGGGGAAACACTCATACATACAGCCAGTGTTGGGAAAGTTCACTTTCTACATGAACTATAGTTCAGTTCACAGTTCACATATTTTTAAATGAACTAGTTCAGTTCGTAATAATTTTTCTTTAACTAAAGTTCATCATTTCAAAAAATAACTAGTTTATAGTTTATAGTTCGTTGCTGCAAGCTATTATTTGTCAAAATTATTGCCACAACCCATATAGAACCACAGACAGCAATCAGAATACTGGCATTTCCATCACACTGTGATTATTTATCAGTGTTTCCCCTACCATTGCCTTGAAGGTGTGGCCCGCATCGCACGTAACGAGTCTCTCTCTCCGCGTGCAAATCTGGCACACTTTTGAACAAAGTTATACTGTGAGAGAGCACCGAGAATGAACACGTTCACAATTACGTTCATCTAGCGGAAATACAGTACGTTCAGTTCACGTTCGCCCAAAATATGAACGTGTTCAGGTACATCACTGCGGGACATCAAGTGGCATCGGCGGGGAAACACTCATACAGCAGACACATATGAAGAGAAAGGTGGCCCTCAGGGGCTGCAGAGGGATGAGTGATAATGGAAATCCGTTTTGACACACAACATGTTCTTAAGTAATTGAAGTGTTTCATGCCGCGATCACCCATCATTGTGACATACAAGTATCATCAGCCACCCCCTTCAGTTTGCAGATGCCACCGCCCACGTAACCATAGTGAACACCGAGGCGTTGAGTGTCTGCCCGTGCTCGGCGTAGGGGAATTAGCACTCGCCGTTTCTTTTCTAAGATGGTGTTAAGTTGTAGGCATGAGGGGATTTAGTCAAAATAGGCAATTACTATATGGAGATCCTTTTGCAAAACTGTGGGTAGCATCTTCCCTCACATTTGTCTCTCAAATGGAGAACATCCACGGGGAGCTGATTAGGAGGCCATAACCTGCTCCCAAATTGTATAATATAATTCAACCTTGGTGATGCCAGTGTGTGTTATTTATTACAGAACCCAAATCAGACACAGAGACTCTGTTACCTATACTTACTTACTGCTTTCACTGTCTACAACTGCCCTACACCCTAACTATAGTCTACCCATATCTGTCTGAATATACTGAAAGGTTATCCTATAACCTAGTTATATGAATACTGGCAGAGCGTCTCGCTCTTTGCCATTATTATGAGATATCTCTTATCTCCTAGCACCTACTGTGCTCACGAACAAACAATTGCACTCCATGCACGTGACCAGGCCACGCCCCCGCATCCTGCTATATGACGCCGGACATGGTCACACTCTACCTTCCTCAGAAAAAGTTTCCAACACTGAAAACCCAACCAAGGGACCTCAGGGCGCTAAGAGTGAGTCGCTCTGCCAGTATTCATATAACTAGGTTATAGGATAACCTTTCGTTATATTATCATACTGGTCATCGCGTCTCGCTCTTTGCCATTATGAGATATGCGACAGAGCAGACGCGTGACCAGACAAGTGTACCCCCTGAGGGCTCGTAAGCCCCACTACCAGGGAGGAGGGGAGTCCCGTCCACCGGCCCGTCCTAACGAAGGGGGGGAGGCAGTCAACTCCACCAAAGTGCGGAAAAAGGGGGAACCAGAGGCCCCTGAAAACGCACAGCACAGGCGGGACCAGTAAGGGGCGGTAAGGCTAACATATTGTGTTTGACAGAAACAAAACTAGACTCATCTGTACAGGATCCAGAGATTGAAATCGAGAACTATTCAATAGTCAGGAGGGATAGAAACCAGTATGGAGGTGGCGTCTGTGTGTATATATAGGGAGGAAATTCTATGTTAAACTAGGAGATCACATGTCTGATATATACGACAACAACTATGGAGTTGCACAAGGGAGTTGCTTAGGTCCTTTACTCTTCTCCCTTTACATGTTACCGCTGGGTGATATCATCAGAGAACATAATGTAGATTTCCATAGCTATGCGGATGATACACAACTGTACATATCTGCTGAACCAAATGATACAGCGATTAGCTCCATTACAGACTGCTTACTGGCAATAAATAAATGGATGAGTAAGAACTTCCTGAAACTAAACGAGAACAAAACTGAAATTCTAATTATCGGCTCCAAAACTAAAAAAGAAACATTAATAAAGAACCTGGGGGGACTAACCCCTTGGATCAAATCTGAGGTCACTAGTCTTGGGGTTGTCATAGATTCAGAACTGAACTTCAATTCTCATATTAGCAAAGTGACGAAAACATCGTTCTTCCATCTCAGAAATATAGCAAAAGTACGACCATTTATTAATCAGAACGATGCTGAGAAGCTAATTCATGCATTCATATCTAGCCGGCTAGACTACTGTAATGCACTTTTCACAGGTCTCCCTAAGAAAACCACAGAGAGGCTCCAGCTAATCCAAAACTCTGCAGCCCGACTGCTAACTAGGACCAAAAGGAGAGAGCACATTAGTCCAGTCTTAGCCGCTTTACACTGGCTTCCTGTAACATTTAGAATTGACTTTAAGATAAGATAAGATAAGATATTCCTTTATTAATCCCCTTGGGGAAATTCGTGACACACACATACAGCTCAACGTCTCATTAATGATATTAACAACAACACAATCATTATATTTTTACAGTAACAATGGCACAGCATAAATTCAACAGACATGTACATTTGTTGACACATGTCATCATTACAGGAGGCCTGAGACACTGTATGCGCGATAGTCGGCTGCATTCCACCATGTAGAAACAAAGTGGATCGCGCCTGGTGAACTGGAGGGGGGGGGCGGAGTGGAGGGGGGGGGGGGCATTGGAGATTCGGGTAAGGAATTTGGTTGTGAAGCAGTCAAGGGGGCCCCCACCGACGCGCATCAGAGGCAGCCTGCCACGGCATATGGCGCCAGTTGACTTACAACGACAGGGGCGGATGGGGGGGGGGGGGGGTGGGGGGGGGGGGTGGGGGTAGGGGGGGCCTCATCAATCTTTTCGCTTCCAGACAGTACAGTTCGTCTCCTCTTTCCCAGAAATCACATCGCCGGAGAGTCAACTCCTCCGCGTTGACCTTGGCCTCGGTCTGTTCCACAGCAGAAAAGGATAAGGGGGGTGTGGGAAGGGGGAGGGGGGGGGGTGATAACATGCAGCTCGAGGCAGACATGCCGCATATGGTCAGAATCAGGTCAATTTTGTCTAATCATCGTCACCATCGTCGTATCCCATATTACGGTACGGTGGCATCTTAATTTTCACGTCCCTAATTTCCGACGTGATATCCAGTATGGCCTGTGACCGCGAAAGTTCCTCTGCATGGTTAGAAGCAAGTCTCTCAAGAATTGTCTTCAAGCATGACTGTTCGTCTACATGGTAGAGTTCGCTTCTTTCCAACATGGTCTTGGAGCTCAATTGTTCATCACCGTGCAGGGTACTTAGGTCAGCGATCTTCTTAAACAGTTCCATTAGGTTTTCCTTGATCCCGGCCAGATCCCTGGCCAGGGAAATCAACTTCTTCCGAATTAGCTTCAGGCAGTACCAGATCCAGCAGCTGACGGAGCCCAGGCCGAGCAGCATGACAATTAGAAGATATACGTCCTCAACGTCGTTTATCTCCAGCGGGAAAAAGCATATCGCGAGCCAGGTCCCGTATGAATTTATGGTGTATCCCGCCTGATAGCTCCCAAGAGGGCATAATGGGTCATCCGCATTCTGCTTCCTTGTAGAGAATATGCGATCAATCGCTGTAAAAGCCCAGCTTATTAGATCCATATTACGGTCAAAAGTCGAGTCGGGTTGAGGATTCTGTTGTAAAAAAGAAAGAAGAAAAAGGTCAAAAACGTCTGAGCGTCTCCAGCGAGTGCAGATCTAGGCTCCGGTGAAACGAGCTGTAAGGGCTGGTACGGACGTCTCCAAACCGATAAGAGAGAGGCCTTGAGGTGTTTCTCTGGAGGAGGGAGAGGAGATAAAAATGCGACTGCTTCTGGGAAGAGAGTGAGATGGTCCTTCTCCTTACATACAAAGCTCTAAATGGACAGGGACCTAGCTACATCGCCAACACTCTAATAAATTACACACCAGCAAGAACACTGCGATCATCAGCTGCTGGACTACTAGAGGCTCCCAGAAGCAGTCAAAAGAGGATCGGTAATGCAGCCTTTATCAACTATGCCCCAAAACTATGGAACAAACTACCCCAAAACATCAGGGAAGCCAACTCGCTAGACATCTTTAAAAGACAGCTTAAAACCTATCTCTTTGCTCAGGCATTTCACTGATAGATATCTGCTACCACCTAGTGGCAAGAGGAAACATCAGGGATATCCTGACACAACTTGTATTTATTCTTACCCTGCCTACTCTTTTACACTGCCTATCAACTTCTTACTGATGACTATTTTTAAACTGAATCATTTTAAACTATTCTTATTATTTGCTATGCTCGCTCATGCCTGTATTTTTTTTTTATGTCCGTCGGTTAGTGCACTTTTTAATTACTGAATAGAGAGCCTATTAGGATGCTAGATCCTAATGTGAAACACTATGTAGTAGAACCAGGTTAACTGTGTCCTGGCTGTTAGTAGAACCAGGTTAACTGTGTCCTGGCTGTAGCATTGTAGAACCAGGTTAACTGTGTCCTGGCTGTAGCATTGTAGTAGAACCAGGTTAACTGTGTCCTGGCTGTTTGTAGAACCAGGTTAACTGTGTCCTGGCTGTAGCATTGTAGTAGAACCAGGTTAACTGTGTCCTGGCTGTTTGAACCAGGTTAACTGTGTCCTGGCTGTAGCATTGTAGTAGAACCAGGTTAACTGTGTCCTGGCTGTTTGTAGAACCAGGTTAACTGTGTCCTGGCTGTAGCATTGTAGTAGAACCAGGTTAACTGTGTCCTGGCTGTTTGTAGAACCAGGTTAACTGTGTCCTGGCTGTAGCATTGTAGTAGAACCAGGTTAACTGTGTCCTGGCTGTTAGTAGAACCAGGTTAACTGTGTCCTGGCTGTAGCTGTTAGTAGAACCAGGTTAACTGTGTCCTGGCTGTAGTAGAACCAGGTTAACTGTGTCCTGGCTGTTAGTAGAACCAGGTTAACTGTGTCCTGGCTGTAGCATTGTAGAACCAGGTTAACTGTGTCCTGGCTGTAGTAGAACCAGGTTAACTGTGTCCTGGCTGTTGTAGAACCAGGTTAACTGTGTCCTGGCTGTAGTAGAACCAGGTTATCTGTGTCCTGGCTGTTAGTAGAACCAGGTTAACTGTGTCCTGGCTGTAGCAGTTTGGTTTGTTAGAACAGACTGTAATCTTATGCTTATGGCAGATCAATCAGCATGGATTGTCTGTAAACTTTAATACATGGCAGTTTGGTTTGTTAGAACAGACTGTAATCTTCACTTGCTTATGGCAGATCAATCAGCATGGATTGTCTGTAAACTTTCACTTGCTTATGGCAGATCAATCAGCATGGATTGTCTGTAAACTTTATGCATTGTTGTCACTTGCCATATCTTGCTATGCTCGCTCATGCCTGTATTTTTTATGTCCGTTCTATTTTATAATTTTTATTTTATTTTATTTTAACTTTACTATTTTTAAACTGAATCATTTTAAACTATTTTTACTATTTGTGTTACTGAAAACTGTAAGCAGAGAGCCTATTGGGATGCTAGATCCTAATGTGAAACACTGTGATTCTACCTGTCTATCTTTTTATGCTCGCTTATGCCTGTATTTTTTACTGTTGTGAAGCACTTTGAACTGCAACCTCTGTATGAAAAGTGCTATACAAATAAAGTTATTATTATTATTATTATTATTCACAAAGATACCAAATTCATCAAGCGTACTGACCTTAACCATGACGAGATTGAAACTGTTTGGATTGAAATCTTATTTGAAAGGGCGAAATCAGTACTAGTAGGCACAATCTATAGACCGCCAGAACACAGTGGCTTCTATGACACACTTGATGGGTGTTTAGCTGGGGTGGAGGGCGTAGAAAATATTCTTATTAGGGACTGGAACATGGACATGCTACGTAAAGCAGCACCCGTCTTCAAGGCCTTCAGTCAGTTTTGTGATCTACACGGCCTCAGCCAACTAATCACGCAACCCACAAGTGTATGTGAATCAACTCAGACTACCATTGACCTCATCCTGACCTCTGACAAGTCCAAGATCTCCAATAAAGGGGTTATAGCATGCGGGTTAAGTGATCATTATATGATATTCTGTACCCGCAAAAAGCTAAGGCAAAAGGCTGGCTGTCACAAAACAGTCACATCTAGAGACCTCAAAACTACTCTAGCGAGGCCTTTAACCTTGAACTGGAGAGCCTGGACTGGTCAGATGAGCTCAATGGTACACTGGTTGAAGAAACATGGCTTGGCTTCAAAACCAAATTTTCAACAATACTAAACAACATGGCCCCCCTAAGAACCACCAGGGTAAAAAATTTCGCTGAGCCGTGAGACAAAAAATCCTCTGAGTTTCGTAAAAGTCAGTCAAAGCTTACCAAAAGCACGAGCAGTGAACTCCAAGCCCACGTGACTGAACTCAAACTAGAAAGAAACAGACTAAGAAATGACGTAAACTCCATGACAAACTCAGCAAGACCGACAGATTCTCAGTTACAGTGGGTGACAATATTGTCACAAGGAAAGATGAAATTACCTACCTGGGTTCCATCGTAGAGGCTAATCTTTCCTGTGACAAAATGGCATCCAATGTAATAAAAAAAAGTCAACCAACGAACTCGATTCTTGTACCGGATCTCCTCTCTGGTAAACAAGAATACCCTGAAGACTCTGGCAGGAGCACTCATTCAAGGGTACTACGACTATGCTTGCACCTCATGGTACCAAAGCACCTCAAAGGCACTAAAAACCAAATTACAAACATCTCAAAACAAACTAGTCAGACTACTGCTTGACCTGACTCCTAGAACCCACCTCACCCCTGCTCACTTTGACAACCTAGGGTGGCTTAGAGTAGACGACAGAGTACAGCAACTTGCAATGGGCCTTGTCTACAAGATACACTACACAACCAAGGTACCCATGTACATGTCAAAATACTTCCCAAAGGTCAGTGAATACCACGATCACAACACCAGAGGGAGCTCCACAAATCATGTTAAACCCAGATTCGGCTCAAACAAGGGACTAAACACGTTTTGCAATTATGCCACATCAATGTGGAATGCCCTACCCAAAGCTGTAAAGGAATGTGAATCACTACCCACTTTCAAAAACACTCTCAAAGAACACCTACGGGAGACTGCAATTCGAAACTGGCCCCTACAAATGTCCTAACCCAGTTGTACGGTAAATTACCAAGTATGGCTTTGTCAGTATTCCAATGTACAGTGTACAGTGAAAATAGCAGAGAAACACATAGCAGAACAACTAACAAGTCACCTTAGCACCAGCTCTGTTGGACTGCACCCCATGCAGTTTGGTTTTAGGGCAAAACACTCAACAGAGACTGCAATCTGCTTCCTCCTGGAGAGTATTAAATCTAAGCTTGATAAGGGGGGAGTTGTTGCAGCCGCATTTTTAGATCTAAAGAAAGCCTTCGACACTGTGGATCATGGTGTCCTGCTCACCAAGCTTTCTCGGTACAACTTCTCCCCTAATACCATCACATACATGAAGTCTTATCTTGAAGGTAGAACTCAGAGAGTAAGGGCAAATGGTGAGCTATCCTCTGCCCTTAGCTGTGGTTTTGGTGTCCCCCAAGGATCTATATTGGGACCGCTGTTGTTTAGTTTATACATTAATGATCTTCCAGCTGTATGCAATAAGTCTGACATCCAGATGTATGCAGATGATACGGTCATTTATGTCCATGCAGAAACCAAGCAGCAAGCTGCAAACAAGTTAACAGCGGTGTTGACATCGGTCACTGAATGGTTGACTAACTCATGTCTGCATTTAAACACCAAAAAGACTGTTTGCATGTTTTTTACAAAGAGGCTGATGAATACTGTCTCACCTGATGTCTATGTCAGAGGAGAAAGGTTGACAGTTGTATCCGAATATAGATACCTTGGGATAAAAATGGACTCCAATCTTACGTTTAAAAAACAAATCAAATCGGTAGTAAACAATGCAAAGTTTCACTTATCAAACTTCCGTCACATCAGAAACTCTCTGTCAACAAAAGCAGCAGCACTGTATTTTAATGCCATTATTATGTCACACTTAACATACTGTCTGACTAGCTGGACACAAGCCTCCTGTACAACATTACGATCTGTACAGGTAGTTTACCATCAGGCTGTGAAAGTTCTGGACAGGAAAACAAACAGCCACCACCATTGTTATAGCATAGCAAACCAGAACCTACTGAGCTGGGACAATCTTGTCAAATTCAAAGATGCCTGCCTTACCTATAAAATCCTACATGGCTTGGCTCCTCCCCCCCCTCTGTACTTTCATAAAACAGAAAGCATCTGCTGATAGATATACCAGGTCTGTAGTCAGAGGGGACTGTGTAGTCCCAAACAGGAGGTCTGCTTTTAGTCAGACAGCCTTTTCCATGAGAGCAGCCCACACCTGGAACAGTCTGCCAACACGGCTCAGGGAGTATCAAAGTTACATCTCATTTAAAACTAACTTAAAATCATGGTTGAGAGATGGTCAAGTGTGCGACCATTTTAACTGAGGGGTTGTATTTTAATGTATGTATTTTAGTGTATTGTAACCTATACTGATTCCTACTGTGTTTTAATTATTGTACTATGTTTTTTAACTGAGGGGTTGTATTTTAATGTATTTATTTGTATGTATTTTAGTGTATTGTAACCTATATTGATTCCTACTGTGTTTTAATTATTGTACTATGTTTTAATTATTGTTGTGCTCATGTCACCTGCCCCAGAGACTACAGTTGAAAATTAGCCAACTTGGCTAAACTGGCATATTTACAGTCAAATGTTCCTTAATATGCACTGTCTCTGTATTTTAAACCAATAAATACAAATACAAATACAAATGTGTGTCATAAATGTTATGATGAATTGAAAATGGGGGACCCTGATGTAAACAAGACGAAAGTCTTTCTCTGGACTGCATCCCCTTAACAATTGTATGTATTGAGCTGTACTGTACTGTACCCATTCTGCAATCTGTTAATAAAGTTTTCAATCAATTCAATCAAAACCACGTGTGACACAGCACCCCGTGGCACACACCCACACACCCCTGCTAGCCCACCAAATGGCGGGACGCAGGATGAATGAATGAATGAATGAAAACTTTATTTAACAGATTGCAGAATGGGTACAATACAGTACGGCTCAATACACACAATTGTTAAGGGGATGCAGACCTGAGAAAGACGTTTGTCTTGTTTCCATCAGGGTCCCCAGTTTTCAATTCATATAGACATTTATGACATACACAACATACATGACATTTATGGCATAGGGACATTAGTACTGATACATTTGTGACATAAACGGTATTCAAATATACAGTACTGTTACCCCTAGATCCTGACAGGTATGATCCTGATATGATGGGGATGGGACTGTACATTAGGAGGGGGTGGGTGGGTGGGAGAGAAATATACATACGGCGGGGAGGGAATATATACATGCGGTGGGGAGGAGACTGTCTATTAGGAGGTCGTGGGGTTTTGGGCATTTACGGTGGCCAGTTTCGAATTGCAGCCTCCCGTAGGTGCTCTTTAAGAGCGGTTTTGAATGTGGGTAGGGATTCACATCCCTTTACAGCTTTGGGTAGGGCATTCCACATTGATGTGGCATAATTGCGAAACGTGTTTAGTCCCTTGTTTGAGCCGAATCTGGGTTTAACATGATTTGTTGAGCTTCCTCTGGTGTAGTGGTTGTGGTATTCACTGACCTTTGGGAAGTATTTTGACATGTACATGGGTACCTTAGTCGTATAGTGTATCTTGTAGACCAGGCCCATTGCAAGTTGCTGTACTCTGTCGTCTACTCTAAGCCATCCTAGGTTGTCAAAGTGGGCAGGGGTGAGGTGGGTTCTGGGGGTAAGGTCAAGTAGTAGTCTGACCAGTTTGTTTTGTGATGTTTGTAATTTTGTTTTAAGCACCTTTGAGGTGCTTTGGTACCATGAGGTGCACGCATAGTCGTAGTACCCTTGAATGAGTGCTCCTGCCAGAGTCTTCACGGTATTCTTGTTTACCAGAGAGGAGATCCGGTACAAGAATCTAGTTCGTTGGTTGACTTTTTTTTATTACATTGGATGCCATTTTGTCACAGGAAAGATTTGCCTCTAGGATGGAACCCAGGTAGGTAATTTCGTCTTTCCTTGTGACAATATTGTCACCCACTGCAACTGAGAAGCCGTCGGTCTAGCTGAGTTTGTTATTTGAACCGAAGATAACTCTGTTTTGCCCATGTGTAATGATAGTTTGTTATCAGCGAGCCATATGCAGATTTTGCCTAGTTCCGAGCTGAGGGTTTTTTCAACCTGCAACTTGTTCTTGTCAGAGACCAGCAGGGGCTGAATCGTCCGCAAACAGGAACAAGTTGCAGTCACAGGCTGACGACATGTCATTTGCATAAATTAGGAAGAGTAGCGGTCCTAGTATGCTTCCTTGTGGAACACCACAGCTCACTGTGAGGGGGGGGGGATAGAGTACCGTTTACCTCTACCATCTGTTCTCTCCCCTCCAGGTAGGATTGCATCCAGCTCACTGATAAACTATCAAAACCAATTGCTTTTAGCACGTCAATCAGAATGGAGTGATTGACAGTGTCGAAGGCCTTTTGTAGGTCCAGCATGACCATGCCGCAGTATTTGCCCGCGTCCACCTCTTGTTTGATGTGGTCGTTCAAATAGAGGAGGCATGTGTCAGTGGAGTGGGACGTTCTGAAGCCAGATTGGAATTCGTAGATTAGATTTTTTTCCACCAGGTACTTTTCGACCTGTTCGTAGACTATTTTCTCCATGACTTTCGAGATGGAGGTAAGAATAGAAACAGGGCGGTAGTTGCCTGGGTCTAATTTGCTGCCCTTTTTGTGCAAAGGGGTCACTCTCGCAATTTTGAAGTCCTTGGGGACGTGTCCCTGTTTTATAGAGAGGTTTATTATGTGTGTGATGACTGGGGTGATGGCGGCTGCTGCGTCTCTGAGGAATTTGGAGGGGATGTTGTAATGGCCAGTGGCCTTGTTAGGTTGGAGGGCGCTAAATTCTTTGAGTACCTCATCGGTTGTTACCATTTCAAGTTTGAAGTCGTCTTTGTGGAGGTTTTTGTAGTATGCTACTATGTGTTCTACCCCATAATGCCCTGAGTGGGAGGGTAGTTTGTTTACCAGTGTTGTGGCTATGTTTGTGAAGAAGATGTTTAAGTAATTGGCTACATCCAGCTTGTCTGTGATGAGCGTGTTGTCCATCTTTATGTTTATGTTTGAGGAGAGGTCCCAGACCTCAGAACCGCCTGGGAGACAGAACCCCCAGTCATGTCCACAAGGTAAAACTTAATGAAGGGACCCGGGGAGGACCAGGAGGCCGCAGAACAGATGTCCTCAACCGAGGCCCCCCCTAACAGGGCAGCAGCCAGAGGGGGGACCTGTCCAACCAACGTGCAGCAAAAGGCAATGCCCCCGCACAACCAATGTGACAGGTGCTGCTTGGACAGCACCTCACCCGCGCAAGGGCCACCGTAACAAACAAACAGTTGAACGGAAGCCCTGAGAGCCCGAGTCCTGAGGTAAACCCCCAGTGCACGGACAGGACACGACAGGTGAAGGCCCGCCTCCAACTCACTAGCGTGAGGAGGCGGACGAACGCCTGAACCACAATATCCCTTGAGCGAAAGAGCTCCGGATATTCTTTGGCACGAAGACTGGATTAGGCCTCAGAGTCGCACTGCTATCGGCAGAATAGACAGGCACTCAGGCCGCACCGAGAGAGCACACAGCTCACCCACGCGTTTAGCGTGATGGCCAAAAATGCAGTCTTCAAGACAGCAGATCCAATGGCGCCTGCTCAAGAGGCTCAAACGTGGCCTCCGACAACCGGCCCAGGACCAGTTGGAGGACCCACTCGGAGACAGAGAACGTGCCACAGCCTTGAGACGCAGAGCGCCAAGCAGGAATGTTCCACGAGAGGGTGGCTGAACAATGTTCCGCCCCCACACTCGACCATACGCCACTCCCCAGCGTAAGCCGCGGTAGAGGATGGAGTGCGTGCGTACCGGATAGCATCAACCACAGAATAGTCAAGACGCATCCCCACCAGATTCACACTTTCAGTAGCCAAGCCTATAATAATAATATAATAATTTAGGACCTGCTCAGAGGTCATCAATCGGCACACATGCGATGCATGCATGCAATTCGTATCTGCGATTAATCCATCCCGTCATCCTTTCGCCCCAAGGGCAGCCGGGAGCAGACAGGCGTCAATGTGAGCCGCGCCAGGGGACCAATCCAAGTGCTCCTGTCCGTCTTCGTCAAGGACGCCACAGCGTTAGCGATCTTTTTTTTTTTTTTTTTTATTATTGCAAAACAAAACTTATTAAAAGTCAGTACTCAACACACAATGTATAATGAAACTTTCAGTAAAGGTGGTTAAAATATATGCAAGTACAGAAACAGGATAAAACAAAAATAGTCAATAATAACATTTTAACCGTATACAGTGTATATCCAGCGAAGTTACAATTATATAAATGTTAGTATATAATATACCCCTAATACCTATTTTCTAAAACCCTACACACATATGCTCTATTGTTGTGCATGTTTTTCCATTGGGTTTATCTTATCGGGGGGGGGAAACCCTTGCGAGCACGGGGAGAACACGCAAACTCCACACAGAAAGGCCTGGGAGATACCCCACCTGGGTACCTGGCATCATGGAAACCTGGTCCCCAAGCGGGAATCGAACCCTGGACCTTCTTGCTGTGAGGCGACAGTGTTAACCACTACACCACCGAGCCTAGAGGCTGCCCCAGAACAGGAGGCAGAACAGACCAAGTCCCGCGCTCCCGACGTACCCGCCCCAACAGCTGAGCTATCAGGTGTAAGGGGGGGAATGCGTACAGAATCCCGGACGGCCACGGAATTGGTCCCAGACCTGCCCGACTATGTCTGGACGTAATCCCCACTCGTCAGCGTGAGGACCGCCCCCACGACATCACACCTGCACCCACATTGACCCTGCCAGGGATGTGGAGAGCCCTCGGGCAGAGCAGATGGAGAACGCCCATAGCCAGAGCCCGACCGCCGCCCGGTGCAGACGGGGGGAGCGCACTCCACCCTGTCTGACAATATACGACGCTGACGTTGTGTTGACCGTCCTGACCAAAACATGCTTGCCCACCACAAGGTACAGTACTGACATGGGAACCTATAGACCTTGAGCTTAGAAAAAGCCCAAGTACTCCACCCGTTGACTGGGAAGAGGAGAACTCTACTCCCAGTCTACAGCAAAACCCAGGCTGGTGAGACACCACCTGCCTGGTATGAGACCTTGTGATCTACCCTGACCGGCCAAGGACCAGAACGTCATCCAGGGCAGAATACAATTCATAACCCCCGACGACGCAGAGGCCCCAGCGCGGTCTCCACGCACTTGGTGAAGATGCAGGGAGCCAGAGAGTAGCCGAACGGCAGCCTCTGGTACCCGTACGCTAAGCCCTGCAAAGGAAGCGTAGGTAAGCCCTAGGATGGAAGATCGGGATGCGAATACGCATCCTACAGGTCTATGGAGGTGAACCAGGCCCCCACCTGACAGCGTCTAACGGTCAACATTCTGAACCTTCCATGGGACAGGTCCAGTATGGGTCTGACACCCCCCCCCGATTTCTCGGGCACCAGAGAATACCGGGAGGAAACGCCACGCATCGCGTCCTCCTTTGGGACCACGACGATGGCTTGCTTCGCCAACAGAGATTGGATCTGTCACTGCTGTTGACCCTGACAATAGGGTCTGTACCAAACCTGAAAATGGGTGGGGTTGTGCAAACTACAACACAAGTCCCGGCCTCAGCGTTCTCTCCATCCACCTCGACATATGGCACTGCTGTAGCCATATGTGATGATAATCCCAAGCGCACCTGCCGCCACTTGGCGCTGGTCCGCCAGGAACCGTAGATAGGCGGCCCGGTCCCACCCGCTGTGCGTTGCCAACCCTGGACTCGCCAACCGCGCGAGCAGGGCGTCTCGTGGAGCTGGGATATCGCACCCTGACACTACCAACGAGGCAATCGCACCCAAGGGGGGACCCCGACTTATTTTTAAAGCAAACTACAAAGAAATTCTCATCCAAAAGTAGTAGATAGATAACAGGTCATACATGTAGGTATGCATTTGGTTATGTGGGTGGGTAGGTTTATAGGCAGGTGGGTGGGTTGTTATATATTATTATGTACACAGTATATCCATGTATGTACTGTGTGTATGTATGTTTGTATTAACACGAATCTTTTAATGTATTCTGGTATTTTATAATATGCATATTTTTGTATTTTTGTATGTTTGATTTTATAAAACAGGGGACGTTCTTGATAAGCCTCTAGGCTTCTAACTTCTCCTTCACAATCGTTATAACTTATTATGTATTGTTTTTACTTCTGTGTAACTGTGTTAATAAACAAACAAACAAACACTGGGTGACAAAAGCTCCCTCACTGAACACCTCCCTGGCATGGATTGCTGAGGAACTGTTCTACAGCTGGACATGCAAGGCGTGAGGTCCCCACACTGCCCGATAGGGTGGGTTCCTACACACCGTAACCCTGCAGTGATATTACTACCACCCAAATCACGCGCGCCTGACTGACCACCGCCGGTCTTCCGGCCGTGGGAGGCACTAACGTGATACCCAGCCTGGCGAGGGCGGGGCTGGGGGAACTCCCGCTGTGACCCCCTGGGCCTCGAATTCCCCCGCTGACAACCTTCACCGTTGACAGACACAACACCAGGCTCACCAAACACAGACGCAGAACGTGTGGCGTGGGAGCCGCTTGACAGCACAGCATTCTCACGGACAGACCCAGGCCTAGCCAGCAACTGGGTGTCAGCCCCTGTCCCCATGAGAAGCGAAACGTGGGGCCGCTCGTGCTTCACTGAAGGCACGTGGCCCGCAGCCAAAGGGAACAAATCAGAGCCCGTATCCCGCTGGTGTTGGGGGGGGGGAGTGACCGGAGAGCGAGCTAGACACAGCTAGACGGCAAAGGTTTTTTAGGGCGTGCTCATCTAATGTAGCCGATCCCTCGGCCGCCAAGGCTGTCGGCCTTGTGATCACCTGTTGTCTTTGTGTCCAGGGTACCTCAGGTGGGGGAAACATGGCCGCTGGTTGGGGGCCTCGCCACAGCCGCTGGCGAGGCCGCGCCCTTACCTCTGGCTGCGCGGTGTGAGGCGGTGTGGGGCCTAGGTCAAATACCGCCCGCGCTCCTGCGGAAAAGACCAAAGTCCCTCTGCGGAGAGGGGAGCCCTGAGGAGGAAAAAAACCTTCTCTCCTCCTCAAGGGGAGACTGATCCAACCAAAGATGTCTGTAAACAAGCACTGACAACATCCTAGCCCTCCCTGCGGTTACAGCTTTCGGCTAGGTCAAAAGCGAATAACCTCAAAACCTTGCGCGATGTTTCGACATCGGCTGGCCCTAAGGCCCCACCACCCAACCCACCCAACCCAAAAAAACAGCAATTCGAACAATGTTGCTAGTCGCTGCTAATTCTATACCACAGCGGTATAGGCTTTAACAGCCCACCAGCCACCTGCCGGGCCGACTCGCCTCATGGCGTCGGCCGGGCGGGACACCATTCCACCATGTCAGAGGCAAAGGACTGATGCCACCTGCTTCACAAGCACGAAGCACCAGTGGTGGCTGCAGACAAAAGACTACTACTAGTGAAGCACTGCCTCACCAGTAGGCATGCAGCAACCTCCACTGTGGTGTGCACCCATGAAGGGGTAAATGAATAAATGAACGAAAACTCCATTAACACACTGCAGAATGGGCTAGCCCAGGGGTGGCCAACCCGCGGCTCGCGAGCCGCATGCGGCTCTTTGCCCGTCAATATGCGGCTCTTCCATCCATAAAAATAAAATAAAAATCTTTTTTTTATTTTAATTTTTATTAATTTTTTTTTTATGTCACTCATTCCATAAGGACGTAGAATAAACATTAAACAAAATGTAAATGGTCCATTTGCATGTTCTTGGTATCTGAATCTAGGGACATATGGATCAGTGTCAGAAATAGTGTGTCTGTTACTAGGCTTGAGTAAATTGTAATGAACCAAAGGAGAATATCAATTATATTAAAAAAAAATAAAAAATAAAATCTTTGACTGTGAATAACACCATGCTAAAATTGACCAGACCTGAAAAATCTAAGCAAATGAATAAAGGGAAGATGATTAAACAGAAGGTTTTGTAGATACAGTACAGAATTCTGCCATCTTTTTTATAATGTAAATTTCTCCACCATTTTTCATCGTATTGCAACACCGTTTTTTGCAAGACGTTCACAGAAAGGTAGAGAAACTAACTGCGTTCTGT
This sequence comes from Notolepis coatsorum, assembly GCF_963971535.1. Lineage (NCBI taxonomy): Eukaryota > Metazoa > Chordata > Actinopteri > Aulopiformes > Paralepididae > Notolepis > Notolepis coatsorum. The sequence continues at coordinate 111,352,918 of NC_140169.1, read as the reverse complement.
TTTATGGCAATAATGTTCAGGTTTGTGGGAGATAATCCCAAAAAATAAGAGAAATAAAAAAGTAAATCCAGAAGTCAGATGATTGACAGGGGCTGGTGTGAGCTGGCTAGGGTAGTTTTTCACTAATAACAGTTAAAATAATTGGTAAACAAACGTAATGCTGAAAATATACACTTTTACTGTATATCTCTGGCTTAAGAGGTTAACCCTGTGAGGCCCAAATTAAAAAGACATTAGCAACTTCAGAGGCCAGAGGGTGGGACATATAAACACATTTACTATCAAATAGCATTGTGAGGCTGAACAACAGGACCAATTGACTATACATGTGCTTACATTTTTTTAAATAAACATTATTTTTTTAAATGGCTAAAAGTAGGGATGTCCGATATTATCGGCCTACCGATATTATCGGCCAATATTGGCATTAAAATGTGATATCGGAAAATATCGGTATCGGTTTAAATAAAAACAAAAAAAATTATTTATTTTTTTACATTTTATTTAACCTTTATTTACCCAGGCAAGCAAGTAAGAACAGATTCAGATTTTATTTATTGTCAAAGTATGCATAATGTTGTGTTAATTCCACGACAAGAGATATGTAATGTTAATTACCTGAAATGATTCCGTTTTTTTTGGGGGGGGGGGGGGGGGACCCTGCATATATCGGTATCGGTTGGTATCGGTTGATATCGGTATCGGAAATTAAGAGCTGGACAATATCGGTATAGGTAAAAAAGCCAATATCGAACATCCCTTGTAATTTTGCAACCGTGGGTCTCACAGGGTACTTTTAACCCTGTGAGGCCCAAATAAAAAAGACATTAAGGCCAGAGGATGAGACCTATAAACACATGAAGGGTGCCGTGACCAGGCCATGTGAGCGGATCGGAGCGTGAGCGGCGCGGGGCGCGGAGCGGGCCGTTTTGACGTGAGCGAGGAGTGGGTTTTAAAATGAGTCGGCGCGACGTCCGGAGCGAGAGTTCTCCTCCGCTCCAATCCACTCCAGGCCGCTCACAGTGGTTTAACACTGTTGATGTAATATATACATGCAGTACAATGCCAAAGCAACAGATGGCGATGTACAAACATGAAGGCCATTTTCAACCAATGAGAAGGGTTCAGGCTTCGTCACTGTAGAGACGCCCACCATAGATATCTATGACGCCCACACTCACTCCTGTTAAAAAAAGTATCGACGCCATTGTTGTTGACGTTAGCTTACATGCTAACGTTAATGGCAGCGACCATAGCATTGTGGCTCGGCTAGCCTATCATCGCTTAGTAGAGCTAGTGAATGGATAAACAACGTTATTTAACATTGCAGAATGGCTACAATTACAATGCGGCTCAATACAAACAATTGTTAAGGGGCCCAGGGGGTGTAGACTGTTGTAGTTTGAGCTCATTTACACCATGCTCCAAAAAAGAAAAAGAAAAACTGCCGAGCGATCTGGCGCGGGGAGCGGGGAGCGCTCGATTCAAGGTGAGTGGGGAGCGAGCGGAGAGCGACTTGGGGGCGGGGTCAACATGAGCGATTAGCGGAGCGGACCAAGCTTTAAAGAGCGAAGAGCGGATTTCTCGGCCGCGCCGATCCGCTCACGTGGCCTGGCCGTGACTGAAAAAAAAGGTTGAGAAACGCTGGTATATGGTGTGGCTCTTTGTGGTACCACAGTAATTTTTGTGGCTCTTAGTCTCTGACTGGTTGGCCACCCCTGGGCTAGCCCATACACACAATTGTTAAGGGGATGCAGACCAGAGAAAACACCAGTCCCGCACACAATTCATAGATTCACAAAAAGCACACCAGCCCTGAGCCTCAGCCCATCCACCCATGAAAATGGTAAACAAGCCACCGTCAAAACCCCCAACATTAGACACAGATTGACCGTCAGCATGAATGGTTAAGAGGAGGGAAGACAATTTAGTAAAGACAGCCCTCGGCGAGGAACAAAGAACGGAGACCCAGCATTGTAGCATTAGTGTTGTGAAGGATCAGATTAAACCGAATATATATATTTATTTATGGATATTGTGGTATAATATGTCCTCATGTAAATATGTTCCCCTTACCTGTGCCCCCCCCCCCCCTCTCTGTGGAATCACCCCCCTCCCCTGTGTCCCCAAACCTGTACCCTCCCCCCCCCATCTGACCTATCAAATGGGACCACACACCCCCTTTGTTGAACTATAAAGGGCTCCTCCCGACCACAATCAAGGCTTCTTACCTGGGTAATTTCAGCTGATCACCTGGGGCGAGAGCCTCAGCCATTCTCTCTATGTATTCTATCTGTTTGGTTAATAAACCCTTGTTATTATCCAAACCTCGGTTGACTGAGCACATTCTTCATCAGGATATCTACAAATATCCCACAATTGGCGTCTACGAACTTGTGACGGACTTTTTGCGTCCTCCCGGCGTGCTGTATCATTCAACTATACAGAGAAAAGTGAGTATAATAGGATGGTCGACCAAAAATGTATGGAAAGGAATTGAAACCTTCCCGCTTTTCTCTGTGCCAGGTGAATATTACAGAATGTTGTCAAATATTGAGATCATGGCTGAGTAGAATAATGTGCATTAATATATCTGATCTGTATTGAGAATCGTTACCAGGGCGCGCGTGCACCTGGGTCCTTATCAGGAGGTTCTGAAAGGATGGGTTATATGTGCTAGTCCCAAAAGTTTAGGCACAAAGGTTGAAGTGCTATTCCTGGTCGAGTCGGAGCCGACCAAAAGCTAAGACACACAGTACAGGGTGTTGGATTGCTACCCCTAGTCTAGATGATGCAGACTAAAAATATGGGCAACAAAAGATACGTGAGCTTATTATGATGTGATATCCTTGGAAAACGCTACTCTGTTAAAAACGTTCTGTGATTCCTTTGCAAAGAGGCGGGAAGTAGGACCGAGAAGCTGATGGAATCATAATTAGAAATTACCAGAGTAGCGTCATAATATTCATTGTTTCAACCTCAAACTAAGCTCACAATCTCTTCCATTCCTGAAAACGATGTATTTTGGATTAAATTAACCAATTGATTAATACAGATAGCGGGAAGATGATCACGCGATGTCCTAGTTAGTACATGATTATGCGATGTCCCGGGAGTACGTAAATGTACATTAAACGGGACATCAGTCGCGGAAAGTACATTAAACAGGACGTTAGTCGCGGGTTAAGAGGCCGAGAGTATGATTAAAAGGTATATATAATCTAATATATCGCTGGTAAATTTCGAAGTCAGGTTCGGTCGTTATGATTTTAATAACGATGTGTAGTTATATATCAAGGGTATAAAATGCCTTGTCGCAACAGATGTTGGCCGACTAAACGTACAGCGATCCAATACAGTCAGATATACACACACGTTAACTTATATGTATTAATGTTTGTTTGTCTGTTTTAAGTCTCGTTTGTATGTGCACAAGTATTATAGGACCCGTCGCGTTGCTTTATTGAGTCAAGAACCGGCTGCGGATAGCGCGACGAGCATTGAGAGACGAGTTACCGTTATACAAAGAATAACATTGAAGTGCAGTTCACGGGAACAAACTAGGATAGTAATTTCCAGATTCCGCAGAACACCGGCCCACGGGAACGGCCATTTGGGGAAGTACAGTTTTATCGTTTCAGTTTGTTTACGTTTCACATATGCACAGGCGCGTTCATTCGGTAACAAAACGCTGGTATAGGAATTCCAGGCTATTGAGAGCTCGTGGGAAAAATACTGTATGAATTGCAAAGCGTTATTTCCGAGGCGAATGAGAACACACGAACGTCGCATGGAGCAATGACGTGACGCTATGCGCGCCGTTAAAGTTATGATTTTATATTAAACTATCCATAGGCAAACGTAAAGTTTAATATGCCCAAGGCCGAAGGTATATGAAATCCACGTGCAGTATATGCTTTATTTGTATATGTATGTGCGCGCTGCTATTGGAAAGTGTTGAGTTGCGGTGGCGAGATGCAGAAGAGTGTTTCCAGGATTGCATTATCCCAGACCACCGGAGAAACGAACCGAACATTGCAGCTTTCCCCGGTGAGTATGAAAATCATAATATGGATGCTTTGATTGATTGATTGAAAACGTTATTAACAGATTGCAGAATAGGTACAATACAGCACAGCTCAACACACAATTGTTAAGGGGATGCAGACCAGAGAGAGACTTTAGTCTTGTTTACATCAGGGTCCCCCATTTTCAATACCAGATTTGTTTACATCAGGGTCCCCCATTTTCAATTTATCAGGACATATTATGACATACATGACATACAGATAGTCAGTACTGCTACATCTAACTGTACATACACAACTATCATCTCAGTTACAGTAAATTACAACTATCTCAGATCACTTGAGTGTTTATGTGCTTTAATTTACACATTATAAGTCACATAAAGCTAATTACAATGTCTGTTTCAGAATTATAATACATCTGTGTGCGTACCGGGCATACTGACCATGGGAGCTAAACAAACACTTCCGGTTCCCAGTATATGGCAGTACAGGAATTGTCCACATAAACAGCGTTAGATTAGACTTTATAAGCTTTCAATGTTGAAAAACTTGGGCACAAACAACATAGATCATGTTTAAAAGTAAGATGTTTAGGTTATATTCACTTGAGTTAATGTGTTTATCTAAAGAACCAATGAAAGATAACTAGCCCTTTCCATTGTAAGACATTTTAAACATGATTCAAAATGTGTGGTTCCACATTCATATGATGCTTGTGTACATATGCGATATGATTGATAAATGATAACACTATCATTACATCCTAGGACAGGATGGATGAGAAATAGCTGATGTTTTGTTAAGCTCACAGACAATCAAGGAGAACCCACTCAGATGGTCTTAGAAAAGAGTGGAAAATTAACATGTGTTTGTATTTACAGATCTGGCTCTGAGGCGAGATGCAAAACAGTGCATGACTACACCGGATTCACCCAGAATAAAAGAAAAGAGTGGGAAATTAACATGTGTTTGTATTTACAGACAACCAAGAGATCTGGCTCTGGGTCAAGATGCAGAATGGGTGTAAACACATTGTATCACACGAAATAGCTGATGTTTTGTTAAGCTCACAGACAATCAAGGAGAACCCACTCAGATGGTCTTAGAAAAGAGTGGAAAATTAACATGTGTTTGTATTTACAGATCTGGCTCTGAGGCGAGATGCAAAACAGTGCATGACTACACCGGATTCACCCAGAATAAAAGAAAAGAGTGGGAAATTAACATGTGTTTGTATTTACAGACAACCAAGAGATCTGGCTCTGGGTCAAGATGCAGAATGGGTGTAAACACATTGTATCACAAAAGTTGAAACTCCAGTGATTTGCATCTGAACACAGACAGGACACAAAGTGAGACCAGCTACAATCATTTAAATTGAGACCCCAAAGTAATCTACATTTGAACACTCAAACCAGCTGAGGACGATGTGGAGTGAAAGACAATTCAAATAGCCAGTCTGACCACACCTATAGAGATTCAACTTAGTATCTCCACTTAGTATAGTAGGAAGTATCGTTTTAGATGCAGATTTACACTTGGGAGACAAAGCAATGCAAATGCCTACACTCATGACCACAGACTTGATGAACTCACCTGGCGGTGGATGGCAACAGAGAACCACTTAATTAACATGAATTAGACACCGGTGATGAATTTGCAGTTATGAAAATCTACCTAACTCCCATACTAACAATAACTAACCAGTCGTTTTCATCATCTCTTTTCAAGAGGCACATGAATTAGAGAAGTGCCCGAGATGAAAGATTAATGATGAAAACAACTACTTACAATCCCCTCCTTCTATTCTCTGTTTATAACCAATAACATGCATGACTATTCCTTAGACTATTCTTTTAACAACTAATACATTTCCATGACTGCAAAATATCAACCACAAAATTGAAACACAATTATCTAAATGTACAAGGTATACACGTACATTGATCATTTAGCTGACACTGTATGACAAGACATCAAAAAGGGCACAACTCTATCAGCTGAGTAACAATGTTCATCAAAGTGTTGAGTGCCACAGTGTAGGTTAGTTTTATTCGTGTTGAGTGCTACAGTGTAGGTTAGTTTATTAGGACAAATGCATGACAGTAAGGTTAGTTAGGGTTAGATGACAAAACGAATGATTGCTTTTCATGCAAAATTAACTGGCTGTCTAGATTTTATGTTTTTTCCCCCCCCTATGCCATGATGAGCCACACTGAGATGTGAAGAACGCCAGAGAAGTCGTGGCGAGGTAAGTATCCTGAGGTACAGCCAACGCATCCTGAGGTAAGATCAAATTAAAATTTGACATCACAGACTATGAAGAAAAATAGCTATTTTATCTGATTCAAGACTTGGCCATTCATTTACAATTTTATTTAAAGCCTAATGCTGTAAGATCTAGTTAGATACAATATCTGATAAAATTGTAGTGAATGTGACCTTCTTGACGTAAGGAATCACTGCTAATGCAATTGGCTTGCATTTCCTATTGTCAATTAAGTGATTTTATCACTGCTAATGCAATTGGTTTGCATTTCCTATTGTCAATTAAGTGATTTTATTTACAATGAATTGAATTAATCCCAAAATGATTTTCCACTTTAGCAGAAAGGCGTTGAATCATTTATGTGAGGAGTTTTCTAAGGCAGTGTTTATCACCCTCAGATCACGAATTGGTGAGAGGACAGGACGAGTGAGACGACGCGTGACCTGAACCACGAACGACGGCAGGACCAGACAGAGAGGAACACAACCCAGTGACCTGAGCGACCCACGACAGCATACTACCAGGGACGCCGCCAAGGAGCTGCGGACACAACCAGAGGCGACGACAACAACCGTGGGAGAACCATCCAACCCAGCCCACAGACATCCCCAAGAAAGTGGAGCAGAGGACCACGAAGGAGACTGACCAAGGAGACACTGACGAAGAGGAGATCAACCTTTGACGGCATCCATCCCGGCACTGCAGACCAAACCCATCACCTGCAGATGGGAACCAAAGCCCCGACCATCAAGGTGGATTCCCATGACAAGATTGTCATCCGTGTGAGAGAGAGCGTCCTACTGACTAGCCACTACACCGGCGGGCCCTCGCCCTCCATCAAGTGGTACCGCAATGACGAGGAGAGGACAGCGAAACCAGCACAGCACGTTCAAGAACGCCCTGACCACCATGTCTCTAGGCCTGATAGGGGCCAAGCGTGAGCACAGTGGCAGACATGTGATGGTGGTGGAGAACAACATAGGCTGCAGGAAAAGACCACTATAGTTGACTGCTACCGGTGACCCTTGACAAGGTACACAGGGAGCGGACGGCGACCTCCTGTAGGCCCCCTCTGAATGAACGACGACCAGTGAATGTTCCCGACTGCATCGTCAAGAAGAGACATCATCAGAGACCTGTGGAACAAGATACTTCTGAACACACATTGTCCACATTGTTATGTATGTATTGGCCCTGCCACACGACAGACCGAGAACAGATGATCAACACTTCACAGCAACTGTCAGATTCACAAACAAGAACTGTTTCACAGAGTTCATATGTATCTGGAAAATTATTGACTAGGAATATGATGAAATACAATCAGTAAGATTGCATTAACCAATTTTATAATGACAATGAGAAATGATCACAGAGTCACATTGCAAAATGGTATTGTTAAACAGGGCAGAACCAGTTGGATTGTTCCAAGACACCAAGTTTGTTTTGACCATTGATAGTATGCACCACAGAACAATGCATAACGATTATCATAATCACCTTTTATATTAACCACTAGGTTAACGGTTTTCAATTTAATTTTGACACATTAGCCACTAAAGTAATGTCTATTGTATGTATTTATTTAATTTTTATGTGTTACTGTTTGGCCCTGCCACACGACCGACAGAGAACACCTTGTCAACAACGACGCAACATCATTCAGATTAATACCTTCACAAGCAGGAAACTTTTCACACAATTGTATGTATCTGCAAAACGATGAACTAGGGATGTGATGAAAATAAATCAATGAGAAAGCATTAACAATGGTTAGTAATAATGAGCTAAAATGTATTGCTGAAGGAAGAAGTGACCACATGATCACATTACATCACATTAGAATTACTTAGGTTACAAAATTGTATTGTCAGACAAGAAAGAATCAGTTGTTTTATTCTCTCATAGAAGAGGACATGTAACGTTGTTTTGCACCTGTATGGTGAACCATTGATAGTATATGCACTAGAATTACATACAGAAGCGATGCATAAGACATTTTATCTCCTCATTTATAGAGAAGAAATGGAGAAAATTGCCTGATTCTAAGTAAAGACCAACAAAGCTGAGGCAATCACAGATGAAAGTGACACTCAAACTCAGATTAAATACAACTGGATCCTAAGTAATTTCATCAAGAATCATCACAAAATGTGCAAAAATATATATATATATTTGTGAACAGTTTCCCATAATCAATCATGTTAGTTTTATTAACCACCAGGTTAACGGTTGTTAAAATGTTTTTGTACACATTAGCCTTATGTGTAAATCCGATTCCTAATAATTATGAACACAATTTTGTTTTTTCACCCTGTGCACTCTGACCACACAGACAGTGCATGTATTTAATTGGTTTATTACGATGCCTGTATGCACAACGATCACATTAGCTCCCCAGAGTCACGACATGAACGACTGAAGGTATGCCAAGATATTTGCACAGCGATAGCTTCAAATGATTATGTTAATTGTTGTTTGATATCAGAGATGAGGACCACTCATTGATATAGGTATTTTGAGAGATTAATAAAAGAAAAGGGTGACATCTATTCCCACATCTCTGATATCAAAATAACACAGACCGCAGTCCAGTCGATCATGTCATGAATCATGTATATAAATAATACTAGTTTAAATTATTAGGCCAACCAACAGAACACATTGGCCAACATTTTCATTATTTTAATTATTTTCTATTTTTTTCATTATCTGATAACCGATGGATTACATCGGTCCCCACTTTTACCTGTTCCAAACAATCCTGGTATATTATACATTAATCTCACCCACATTATAAGAAAGAAAAGTGAGTATTGTGGTATAATATGTCCTCATGTAAATATGTTCCCCTTACCTGTGCCCCCCCCCCCTCTCTGTGGAATCACCCCCCTCCCCTGTGTCCCCAAACCTGTACCCTCCCCCCCCCATCTGACCTATCAAATGGGACCACTCACCCCCTTTGTTGAACTATAAAGGGCTCCTCCCGACCACAATCAAGGCTTCTTACCTGGGTAATTTCAGCTGATCACCTGGGGCGAGAGCCTCAGCCATTCTCTCTATGTATTCTATCTGTTTGGTTAATAAACCCTTGTTATTATCCAAACCTCGGTTGACTGAGCACATTCTTCATCAGGATATCTACAAATATCCCACAGATATATATTGAATAGTATTTGTATATCGTTTGATATCCCTTGTATATTCCTTGTACATATACACGGAATATCCCTTTAGCCTACTATAGCCCATAATAGTTCATTCTCTTATTGGACAAGGACCTGGCGCCAGGGGACAAGCCCCTTGGAGCCAAGTTCAATGGTACCGACGAGACATGTCTCTACTAGCCCCGGCTCTGCGCAGGAATACGGCTACCGAAAGGAGAGTGGCACTATTTGTTCACCGTGCATATAAATATGGCGCAAGTAAATGTAGAAGACCTCTTATCCCTTAGTCCTTTACCCTTCTACCCAACTAAGTAACAGAACGTGAAGCCTCACCCACGATACCGCGTGTGGTGTAGTATGGCCTGTTTGGCCTTAGAATAGCATCGAGACCTCGTGCGAATTAATAACTGAATTGTCATAGTTTGGCACTGTACCGTCGAGTGCGACGTATTTCTATTAGGTTAATAATAGTCTATTATGTATGGTGCATCGTGCGGTTAGAGTTCTAAAGTGAGCAGCATCCCCATCGCTTCCTCGTGTTATCTAGAGTCTTAACCAGGTTGGGCAGACCACACGTGGCGCTTTCATCCGAGGAGTTCTAGGCGAGGACCGAGTGGACCTGTACATTGGATTACCTACCCGACGACTGCTGAGCCCTATGCGGCATGGAATATATATTTGCTTTGGTACTTTGATTTGTGGAGCGGATAATCGCCAACACCGGTGAGTGTTGGATTTACCCCGAGAGGAGTCAAGGTGAGACGGCGCTCAGACCAGACTGAGGTCGCCTCGCTTCTTCTTCATTGTGGACCTACAGCTACAGCTACAGCTACAAGAGAGCCAAGGTGTATTCATCTGCGGATCAAGAGTCTACTGCACTGTCTTCTGTACTTGAAGTCTCCCTAGAAATCGTTGACCAGACGGGATACTGCCGACGGCTCTCCTACCCCCCCTATCGGCTTACAACCGGGAGGACCCCTACAGTATATCCAGCTATAATCATTAAGTGTGCCATCGTTATAATTCCCTAAGAGCCAGGTTGTATACTTGCTTCCTGCGTAACCAGAGATTGGACATTCAGTTTTGATTTGCCTACGAGTACTCATTTGCCTTACAAGTGCATTCAAATCATAAATGTAATAGTAACTATTATATGTACCTTTTGCTATATATTAAATATTTGATTATTACCTTTGTGTGGACCCGATTTCATTGTGGGAAAGTGTTCATCATATTTAGATATCGTGTACTATAGCGGCACGGTGGTGTAGTGGTTAACACTGTCGCCTCACAGCAAGAAGGTCCAGGGTTCGAATCCCGCTTGGGGACCAGGTTTCCATGATGCCAGTTACCCAGGTGGGGTATCTCCCAGGCCTTTCTGTGTGGAGTTTGCATGTTCTCCCCGTGCTCGCAAGGGTTTCCCCCCCCGATAAGATAAACCCAATGGAAAAACATGCACAACAACAAGATCGCTAACGCTGTGGCGTCCTTGACGAAGACGGACAGGAGCACTTGGATTGGTCCCCTGGCGCGGCTCACGTGGCGCCTGTCTGCTCCCGGCTGCCCTTGGGGGGGAAGGACGACGGGATGGGTTAATCGCAGATACGCATTGTATGCATGGTTCGCATGTGTGCCAAATGGTGACCTCGGAGCAGGTCCTAAATTATTATTATTATTATTATTATATTACTGTATGGCCAGTAGTTAAAGTACATAAAGCGGTAGTGGTTTAATGATACCATACTTATCAATACAGTCAGGGAATTGTACCCCTCAGTTACAATTGGTCCTTCGAGCCGGAGGGTAATTAGTGTAATATTAATATAGTGGTATTAATATTGAAATGGCCTATGATGAACACTCCACGAAACGGTCCTCCTAAAGTAGAACGCCCGCAGCGTAGACGACAGCCACCTCAGTACTTAGAGGATTACGCTGCCAGTATACTACCTAGCCTTCTACAAACGGTAAACGCGGTAAAAGTAGAAAGTAAAATTATGTCCGACCCTATCAACCAGGATACCCCGACCACAGAGGCCCTAGTGGGTTCTAATGTAACTGACCAAGCTCACGGTGGGGACCAGGAGGGAACTGACACGACTTTACCCCCCGCCAAGACCGAAGAAGTAGTCCCCCCAGAGCTCCGGGAGGAAGACAACCCTCCAGAGATGGAACTCTGCACGGAACAACATGAGGAGAGCGCCGAAGAGATAGAGCTCCAGGACTCCCCGCAGGGGAACGCATCCCCCACGGGTACTGCCAGGAGCGGATCACCCCAACCAGCGTCTTCCCCCAGCGAGGCGGAGAGGATGCTGGCACAGGCGTTCCTCGCCAGCCTAGCAGCCGCTACGGAGCGTGACCGACTCCAAGCACAGACGCTTAGCGAGCGCGAACATTCTACCATTGAAAGAGAACGCCTCCAAGCGCAGCAACGGAGCGAAGAAGAGCGCATACGTCTGGAGCTGAGACGCCTTCAAACGGAAGAGAATATGGCAAGAGACCGGGCCGACACCCAGCGTGCCGCTGCCGGTGCCCAAAGAGAAGCAGATCTCACCAAGCGCGAAGCCGAGCGCGACAGACTACAAGCCGAGCGCGACAGACTACAAGCGCAGCTAATGGAGCAGCTGATCACCAGGGCAACACCCCCTCCCTCCACAAGGGGTTCCAGGGCCTCGTCAAGACACGGGTCAAGGGCACCCTCCCCTAACCGATTAAGCGACCCTGAGCCCGACCACCAGAGAGAGCCTACACCCCCCTCCGAACTCCTTCCCCGACCGGTCCAAGTGAGACCCAGCTACAAGGAAGGAACGGCGGACACCGCGGAGAGGCTAAATAGACGACTACAGGATCTAGAAGACCTGGAAGAGGGAGAAGAGGAGAGTCAAGCCCGACAGCAGCACAGTACTCCACAGGACCAGGAGGTCCAGTACAGCCCAGGCTATACCCCCGCGGCTCTGCGCTACAGACCCCCGACTCTATTCACGGGTGAGCATGACGCACGACCAGTCCCGAGGAATAGCACCTGGACCAGCGGGCCATGGTACCCTGCCGGTACCAGCCCACCGAGAGGCGTAAGAGGAGACTCGCCTAGGAGGCCTCTCTTCCAACGCTCACCGATGTGCCAGCCATCCACGGCGTCATACATTGGCACACCGACGTTTCCAGACTTCACCCATGAGAACCGAGCACAGTACACGGAGCTACGGATGTGCTTAGAGACAATGATGGTGGATGTAGCTGATGAACGCCACAAGTATGCTATCCTATTGAAGCACCTGAAAGTGCCCAGAGCGCACAACATAGCGCTAGCTTATGCCACCTCTACGACCCCATACACCGCGGCTCTAGCAGCACTAGACCAAAGATATGGACGTATATGGGATTACGTAATACAAGAGATAAGGCATATTGACCGCCTACCCCCAGCAACAGACAATCGCTCACTAGACGACCTGTCTATCAAAGTACAATCCCTGGTAGGGATGCTGGGGGCGCAACGAGAAAAGGGTATGCATGAACTATACGCAAACTCGAATGTCGAGAGGATTTTAGAGAAGCTGCCGCCCGCCCGACAGGAGCGCTTCAGGCGGCAAAGAGACCACCGTGATCCTAACGGTCCCGAGCCATCCCTCCTAGACCTAGCCGACTTCCTGGCGAGAGAAGTCAGCAGCCTACGGTTGGATACGTTCGTGCGGAGCACACCAAGCTCCAGAGAGGGACCTAGGAGAGCAAACGATGGCCGAAGATCGGTGACTGTCATGTACCAATCAGAATCAGTACCGAGCAGCAAGAACCACAGTACCCCCTCGATGAAAGAGAAGTGGAAGATGGTGTGCCCGTACTGCGAAAAGGAACACTGGTTGTCACAATGTGACCTGTTCAAGAAGATGACCGCTGAAGAAGTGAGTCACTGGATAAAGTCCAACAGGCGCTGTTACCGATGTGCGCGCAGTCACATGGCAGCCGAGTGCCGCCTCAAGAAGAGGTGTAGTCGGTGTGACGGAGCCCACCTAGATGTCCTACACGACAGTAACAAAAGAAAGCCTGCACCATCCAGCAGCACAAAGGCAAGTGTTATGTACATTGACCCCGCTAGCAGCAGCGGCGCCCAGGTGCTCTTAAAGGTGGTCCGCGTAACACTGAGTTACCAAGATAAGGTCATGGACACTTACGCCGTCCTTGATGACGGGTCAGAGAAGACCCTTCTCCTCGCGTCCGCTGCGGCCCAGCTGGGGCTGCGGGGGAGCGAGAACCAGATGACGATTCGGACAATAAGAAGAGATCTAAAGACGATAAAGGGCGAGAATGTCTCCTTCACTATCGCAGCAAGCGGGCAGCCAGAGAGACGGTATAGGATTACTAATGCTTTCACCAGCCAAGAAATAGGACTATCGCAGTACACCTACCCCATCGCCAAGCTGATGGATAAATATGTGCACCTGCGTCAACTCCCTATCCCGCTCATAGACGGTGCCACCCCGACCCTGCTGATAGGCTCCGACCATGCAGACCTCATAGTCCCGATAGACCGGGTCCATACAGGACCAGTGTTGTGCTAGTTACTGAAAAATAGTAACTCAGTTACTTTACTAGTTACTTCATTTCAAAGTAACTTCGTTACTGTACTAGTTACTTACACCCAAAAGTAATGAGTTACTGTGAAAAGTAACTATTTAGTTATTTAAAAAAAAATATAAAAAAAAAAGATTGCTCCCGAGTCCCATGCCCTATAGTACTCAAAATCGGTTGATCAACTTGACAGTTTCCATTCACATCACCGAACTCTGCTAAGCAATGTGGTCTAGATACAAACACAAATCTGACACAAACAAATGTTGTCCCGAGTCATATAATAAGAAGTGCGCCGGTTGAAGGAACAGCCTTGATGTCGCCGGAGCGTTTCATTATAACCATTATAATTCAAGGGTACTACGACTATGCTTGCACCTCATGGTACCAAAGCACCTCAAAGGCGCTTAAAACAAAATTACAAACATCACAAAACAAACTGGTCAGACTACTACTTGACCTTACCCCCAGAACCCACCTCACCCCTGCCCACTTTGACAACCTAGGATGGCTTAGAGTAGACACAGAGTACAGCAACTTGCAATGGGCCTGGTCTACAAGATACACTATACGACCGAGGTACCCATGTACATGTCAAAATACTTCCCAAAGGTCAGTGAATACCACAACCACTACACCAGAGGAAGCTCAACAAATCATGTAAAACCCAGATTCGGCTCAAACAAGGGACTAACGTTTCGCAATTATGCCACAACAATGTGGAACGCCCTACCCAAAGTCAGGGGTAACAGTACTGTATATTTGAATACCGTTTATGTCACAAATGTATCAGTACTAAATACCTATATGTCCCTATGCCATAAATGTCATGTATGTTGTGTATGTCATAAATGTCTATATGAATTGAAAATGGGGGACCCTGATGGAAACAAGACAAACGTCTTTCTCAGGTCTGCATCCCCTTAACAATTGTATGTATTGAGCCGTACTGTATTGTACCCATTCTGCAATCTGTTAAATAAAGTTTTCATTCATTCATTCATTCACCATCTTGCAAGTTGCAACGTTGTTTAAGATATCAATCAAAGCATTGCAACGTTAGAATAGTTAGGATATCAATTGTGCATGAAAGGACTATATTTATATTGTTTGATTAGTATTATGAGATTCCCTGGCAGATTTTGTACAGTCAAAATCCGTTGATCAACTTGAGTTTCAGTGAACACATTGCACTGACTCACCAAAGTCTGCGGTGGTTGAGATGTAGTAACGTTACGTTAGTCCAGTTGACTCCAGCAGCGCCTCAAACATGTTCTTTATCTCGTTTCCATGTTGTATATTAATTATCTCTCCAAGTAGTTGCTAAATGGTTTGTTAGTTTGTTACTGCGTTCTTTTTATGTAGATTCATAGCGAGCGTTTGTTTTGTTTACAATAGAGAGGGTCTATTTCTTTCCGTAGCCGCATTTCTTGCGCACTTCTGATTGGCCAGTGGCCAGACTCGCCTCGTATCATTCTACGCGGGTGGGGATGAGGATAATAATAATAATCACTACCGCTCGCTATCAATCTACGCCGTATATAACGCAAATAACGCAGTGACGAACCATTCAGTAACGTAAGTAGCGTTACTGAATTTCAAAAGTAATGCGTTAGAGTACTAGTTGCGGCAAAAAGTAACTTCGTTTCTGTAACGCGTTACTTTGTAACGCGTTAGTCCCAACACTGTACAGGACCCAGAGGTTGTCCTGCAGCAGTCGAGACCCGCCTAGGATGGACATTACAAGGCCCCCTCGCCAAGTCTCTTAACCGAACAGCAGCCACTAGCTGCCTCCACTCCAGAGCGACAGAAGAAGACACCACACTCCTGCAGCATGTCGAGAGGCTATGGACACTAGAGACAATGCCCTTTAAGAACGAAAAGAAAGACATTCGTTCTAAGGAAGATATTTACGCTATAGCCCTCCTCGAGCATGGGACAAAGAGAGTCACAGTCAACGGAGTGATGAGATACGCAACTCCACTCCTGAGGCGAGAGGGAATGCCCACCTTTCACGCCACAAAAGAGGCGACGGAGCGGTATCTATTGAACACAGAGCGGCGCCTAGCCAAAGACCCCGCTCAAGAGGCCGTGTACCGCGCTGAGATTAACAAGCGAATCACAGCGGGACACATAAAGAAAATTGACTGGCGACGTCGTGCGCTGCTCCGCGCCTCCCTGATCAAAGGCGGCTTTGATCTCAGGCAGTGGGCCAGCAGCGACCCGCAAGTACTGCGCAGCCTCTCCCCCGAGGACAAGGCAGCGAGCAGCGACACCTGGATGGCGACCATCCCAGGAGAAGCCCAAGAAATGACACTAGGACTAGTCTGGCGCTTCAAAACAGACTCGCTCCATTATAGACACAAACCCCTGACCAAGGAGCAGGGAAGGTCGACGGCAATACCGACCACCAGACGGAGTGTATACAGAACACTCGCCAGACAATATGACCCGTTGGGATGTATTCTACCTTACACCACCAGGGCAAAGATGATTGTAAGAGCGCTATGGGACAAGGACCAAGGCTGGGACGATCCCATACCCGAACACCTTGCATCCACATGGAGAGAGTGGGAGACGGAACTCCGCTCACTCCCAGGTGTTAATATACGCCGCAGCTACTTCCCACCCACAGTGAGGCCAGAGACATGCAAGATGGACCTGCACGTATTCAGCGACGCCTCCGAAGTAGCCTACGGTTCGGTGGCCTACTTGCGTGCCCGAGAGGAGGGAGGAGAAATACATACTGCTTTCATCCTGGCTCGCTCAAGAATAGCCCCACGAAAGCAACAATCTATCCCACGTCTAGAGCTCTGCGCAGCCCTAGCAGGAGCACAGCTCGCCACGTTAATCCAACGTGAACTCACCATCCCGGTGCAAAGAACAATCTTGTCGTCAGACTCCACGACAGTACTCACATGGATCCGGTCTGATTCGTGCAGATACAAGGTCTTCGTGGGAGTCAGAGTCACCGAGATTCAAGAGTTAACAGAAGTAGCGAGCTGGAGGTATGTGGACACCAAACACAACCCAGCTGACGCCATCACCCGGGGAATGTCCCTGGATGACCTCACCCGTCACAACCTCTACAGTGACGGACCAGAGTTTCTCAAGCTCCCCGAAGAAGAGTGGCCTACACCCACCCCACGGGAGGCGAGTAAAGAGGAGGCAGAGAACAAGAAATCTATGTTCTGTGGGTTGACACACACACTCGTTCCCACAGACCCCGATCTAGACGATTGCCTCACCCTACAGAGTGCGCAGCTAAAGACATTTCTGTGGCACCACCCAGAGGTTCAGCCCACAACTGACATTTCAGCAGCTGACTACGAAGAAGCAGAACTTCTTCTACTACAACGAGCCCAGAGAGACTCGTTCCCCGATGAGCTAGCCTGTCTACAGGGAGCAAAGCCCGTCCCATCAGACAGCAGACTGCTCCACCTAGCCCCCGAGAGCGACGCCCATAATCTCATCAGAGTGGGTGGTCGTCTGCGGAGAGCCCCAGACTTACCGGATGACGTCAAGTACCCGATAGTCTTGAACAGCCGACACAAGGTCACAGAGCTGATCATAAAGAAATACGACGAGGATGTGCACCACGCAGGGGCAGAGAGAGTCTTCGCGGAGATCAGACGTCGTTATTGGATACTGCAAGGGAGAGAAGCAGTGCGGCGCTTCCAGCGAACCTGTCTAGACTGTCGTAAGTGGCGAGCCCAGCCCAGTATACCCCGGATGGCTGACCTACCTCCCTGTCGCCTCCGACTCGGCGACAAGCCTTTTCACTCCACCGGTATGGACTGTTTCGGCCCGCTGTATATAAAGAAAGGAAGAGGAACCGAGAAGCGGTGGGGTATTGTATTCAAATGCATGACCACCAGAGCGATACATATCGAACTCCTCCCAACCATGAGCACAGACTCATTCCTTATGGCCTTCCGAAGATTCACATCACGGAAAGGAAAACCGTCTACATTGTTGTCTGATCACGGGACAAACTTCAAAGGCGGAGAAAGAGAGCTGAGAGAGAGCTTCCAAGCTATGGGCCCAGAACTTAAGACCCACCTCGCTCCATCCCAGATTGACTTCCAGTTTAACCCCCCGAACGCACCTCACTTCGGTGGAACTTGGGAACAAGAAGTACGTTCTATAAAGACAGCCCTGTACGCCGTGCTTGGGGCCCAGACCGTGGCGGAAGAAGTCTTAATGACAGTCCTCACGGAGATCGAGGGAGTATTGAACTCAAAGCCCCTCGGTTACGTCTCAAGTGATGTAGCAGATGTCGACCCAGTCACCCCCAACACACTCTTGATGGGGCGGCTGGACCCCGCGCTACCCCAGACAATGTACAGGCCTGAAGAAGCGAACGGCCGAAGAATGTGGAGGTACAGTCAAGTACTGGCTGACAAGTTTTGGAACAGCTTCCTACTCCACTACCTACCGTCTCTACAGACCCGCCAGAAATGGGTGAAAGAGAGAGACAATTTGACAGAAGGAACAGTCATCATGATTATCGACCAGTCACTACCCCGAGCTATGTGGCCAGCTGGCCGCGTAAGCAAAGTGATCACCGGTGCCGATGGAAAGGTCCGAGCAGCTGAAGTGCTCGTCCAAGGGCGGACTTACACCCGACCCGTGGCGAGGCTAATAGAACTGCCAAGGCTCCCCGATACTATCGATGACGACCATGACCCCATGACTTTGTGAAATGACTGACCTTACAGCGGACATTGAGTAGTGGACAGTGCGGTTAATCTGTCTCTGCTTAGCTAATTAGGTGGGACTAATTAGGGGGCGGCTGTTGTGAAGGATCAGATTAAACCGAATATATATATTTATTTATGGATATATATTGAATAGTATTTGTATATCGTTTGATATCCCTTGTATATTCCTTGTACATATACACGGAATATCCCTTTAGCCTACTATAGCCCATAATTGTTCATTCTCTTATTGGACAAGGACCTGGCGCCAGGGGACAAGCCCCTTGGAGCCAAGTTCAATGGTACCGACGAGACATGTCTCTACTAGCCCCGGCTCTGCGCAGGAATACGGCTACCGAAAGGAGAGTGGCACTATTTGTTCACCGTGCATATAAATATGGCGCAAGTAAATGTAGAAGACCTCTTATCCCTTAGTCCTTTACCCTTCTACCCAACTAAGTAACAGAACGTGAAGCCTCACCCACGATACCGCGTGCGGTGTAGTATGGCCTGTTTGGCCTTAGAATAGCATCGAGACCTCGTGCGAATTAATAACTGAATTGTCATAGTTTGGCACTGTACCGTCGAGTGCGACGTATTTCTATTAGGTTAATAATAGTCTATTATGTATGGTGCATCGTGCGGTTAGAGTTCTAAAGTGAGCAGCATCCCCATCGCTTCCTCGTGTTATCTAGAGTCTTAACCAGGTTGGGCAGACCACACGTGGCGCTTTCATCCGAGGAGTTCTAGGCGAGGACCGAGTGGACCTGTACATTGGATTACCTACCCGACGACTGCTGAGCCCTATGCGGCATGGAATATATATTTGCTTTGGTACTTTGATTTGTGGAGCGGATAATCGCCAACGCCGGTGAGTGTTGGATTTACCCCGAGAGGAGTCAAGGTGAGACGGCGCTCAGACCAGACTGAGGTCGCCTCGCTTCTTCTTCATTGTGGACCTACAGCTACAGCTACAAGAGAGCCAAGGTGTATTCATCTGCGGATCAAGAGTCTACTGCACTGTCTTCTGTACTTGAAGTCTCCCTAGAAATCGTTGACCAGACGGGATACTGCCGACGGCTCTCCTACCCCCCCTACCGGCTTACAACCGGGAGGACCCCTACAGTATATCCAGCTATAATCATTAAGTGTGCCATCGTTATAATTCCCTAAGAGCCAGGTTGTATACTTGCTTCCTGCGTAACCAGAGATTGGACATTCAGTGTTGATTTGCCTACGAGTACTCATTTGCCTTACAAGTGCATTCAAATCATAAATGTAATAGTAACTATTATATGTACCTTTTGCTATATATTAAATATTTGATTATTACCTTTGTGTGGACCCGATTTCATTGTGAGAAAGTGTTCATCATATTTAGATATCGTGTACTGTATGGCCAGTAGTTAAAGTACATAAAGCGGTAGTGGTTTAATGATACCATACATTAGCCGTGCGCACTAGGATAGTTGGGAAAACACCCAAAACAGAGTCATGACGACCATGTCTCACGGGACAACGAGCAGTATTACTCATGTTAGCATCAATGCCTGACAAACGCAGGCCTACCTGTGCGCGACGTAGCTCGACTGCTAACCGTCGCGCGACGTCCCTCGATCCGCTGTCACGAGATGAGGAACCCCAGGACAGGCCCGATGCGCTGTTAGGATGTGCCGAAAAGATTCCAGGGGCTGGTGAACCTCCCGCGAAAACCCAACATTGTGTAATTTCTCCCTGCGTTTCATAACAACTAGTTCACGGAGTGCACTGCAACCTCCGTGTTGGAAACAAAAAAGAGGAAGGTAGAGTGTGACCATGTCCGGCGTCATATAGCAGGACGCGGGGGTGTGGCCTGCTCACGTGCATGGAGTGCAATTGTTTGTTCGTGAGCACAGTAGGTGCTAGGAGATAAGAGATATCTCATAATAATGGCAAAGAGCGAGACGCGATGACCAGTATGATAATATAACTGTCCTTCTATAAGGATTCTATAAGTTCTACTATAAGTTGGCTATAAGGTATACCAACTTATACACCTGCATATAACCCATATAACTCTGTATGATAGCATGATAGCATGTACTATACTGTATACATATATATATATATATATATATATATATATATATATATATATATATATATATATATATATATATATACCGTATATATCTCTATCAACATCTGTCCTTTTTACATATCTGTAGATACTATAACTATATCTGTATATCCCTTACCTTCTCTTATTAGTTATGCTGCTGGCCAGTATGACTACTACCATAGTGTTCTTATACCTGTATCACTGTACATATTAATACTACAACTCTGTATATACATCTGATTAGCACTATACTCAGTAGTACTAATTTATACATTTTATACCCAGTTTAATCACCTGTAAATTGTATATTACTGTTACTATTACTATTATTGTATTTACTGTTACATTTTCAGTATGGTTGGATGCCAAACCATTCAACAACAACAACAAAGGACAATTAATCAAATCGAATAGAATAGAATCTTTTCGAATTCCTATAAATACTCTATGCTGGACAGTACTTTAGTATGACATCACAAATGTAAGTCTGGTACAAATTCCACCTCTCACTTGTTTCCAACCATAGGAAACAGTAGTGAATGTTACCTGGTGCAAGATAAATGGTCTCCGATAATGCTAAGGAAGGCTTATAGCTGGAGCGGCGCGCATATGTTGTCTCTGCTCATACTAAATAAACGTACCTAAAGGTGTGCTGCTTATTTCTACAAATGTGGACACAATGTGTGAGAGTGGGTGTAAAAGTATCCTATCACAATAGATACAAGTTTCTAGGTCTGCAGCATTGATCTTTGACCTACCAGTATTTGGAGAAAAAATAAATCAACAATGTCCTTGGTCGATCGTCAGCCTATCCATGTTATCCAAGTTATCTCTGCGATACACACACACACACACACACACACACACACACACACACACACACACACACACACACACACACACACACACACACACACACACACACACACACACACACACACACACACACACACACACACATATGATGTGTGATTACAATACCCCTTCATGTGCATCTGTAATATCAATTCAGAATCAGAATCAGAATCAGAAAGGTCTTTATTTGCCAAGTAGTTTTCGCATACAAGGAATTTGCTTTGGTAGTTTTCGGTGCGACATTAGCGGACAGACATTAACAGACAGATACAATAAAGAGGTGGAGTAAGATCAAAGGAAATATGAACTAAGTTGAGCACAATAGAATATAAAATAATTATGAAATAAAATAAAATATACGCCAGGGCTGTACAACTGTAAATAGAATATAGTACAATAAAGATAAAATAGGAATAAAATAGGGGGCTAGGGGAAAAGAACAATACATACATCTTGGAGTGAGATGAACTGACTGAAAACGTATATATTTCGATTGCAGATGTTGACCAACATTTTCCATTGGGGACATCATTTGCAGTTGAAAAAAAGTAATATGTCACAATATCGCAATATTACAGTATCGTGACTCTAGTATCCGTGGGGCCTCTGGTGATCCTCACCCCTAATTATAATAAAACAGTCCTGAACGTACTGTGTGTGCCGGCATTATGTGTGAATCATCCCAAGGCTCTAAATTGGCAAACAGAATATCGGGTCAGTCTGCCACTTTCAGAGACATGCAACCTTTAGGTAAAACCGTCCCTGTGACACAGATGAAAGCCCATTAAACCTGGCAGGTGTTTCCCCAATTAGGATCTGTGACTCCAAAACATCTGGGCCCAACAGGCAGTGATCTGACCAGCAGCAGCTTGAAATAGATCTCCCACCAACCAATTAGCACTGACCTCGATCTGAACTCCACCGCACCTACCGATGACGACTCCCGTCATGCAGCACGCTGCAGAATTTGGAAGTGCTCCAGCAGCATAGATATATAGCTGGCACCTCGATTAGAGGGAAATAAAAACACTGCAGCGAGCGAGCGTGTGCCCCTCTCCTCCTCTCTGGGCTCGCGGGGACATTGGTCCAGAATGCGTCGCTGCCAAGGTCCTGCGGAACAGGGTGCGATGCATATCTCTCCAATATATGAGGGAGGAGAGAATTTCTATTAGCGAGCGCTGTTGAGATAACATAGTCAAACAGACTCATTCCACTGGCTGAATACAAGGGCCAGCCGCGCTGTGGTAAAGCCTCACGTGTTGCTCTATGCACGGCCGCTCCTCAGTTACAACGTCCCAATCAATCTCCTGTTACTAAAATAGATACTTATCTTATCCGCATCCATACATTCGTCACTTAACGAGATTGTTGAACGTTGATTAGCGCCCTCGGCCGCCGATGGTGTGCGCTTGATCGTATCTGAAGGACTCCATGCCCGGTACGGCGTGTACCAACGTTGAGCGTGAGACATCTGTCGTGTGCTCATCGAGCTCCCGCCTGAGAATCAAAAGCAATCAATCAACATGTAAATGTAGCTACAAGTAGCCATGCAGACTTCAGAAAGCAGCTAAAAAGAGAGGCAAGACTGAAGCACACGCGCACACACGCACGCACGCACGCACACACACACACACACACACACACACACACACACACACACACAGACACACACACACACACACACACACACACACACACACACACACACACACACACACACACACACACACACACACACACACACACACACACACACACACACACACTCCATCTCCATTATGATAAATTACATTTCCTTCCTGTGCTCTACTTCACTGGCTCATTACAGATGGAATACGAAAGAGCATATTTCATATTTCCTTTCATGTTTTCATTACACATACCCTCATCTCTCATATGCAGAAAGGTGGTCTGGTTTTACTTTTCTTCTCTTATTTTTTTCTCTCCTTCTCCCATCTGCTCCAATAATACAGTGAATCTATACATATTTCCTCTCCTCTCCACACGGCTGCTCGCTGGATGCTGTGTCCTCCGTCTTACAGACAGATATCACACCTCTCTGCCTGTTTCCTCCCTGGATTTAAATCTGCTGACAGGAGCTGGCGGGTCTTGAAATGTCACTTGCGCCTCGAGTAATGGGTTTGAATCAGTGATGTATGAAATGAGACCATTCAAAATCAAGTCAGAGGCCTCAACAACAACAACAACAACAACAACAACAACAACAAATATGGCAAAAGATTACATTTATATAAACAAAAAAACTGAAAAAGATTCTAAGGGCCTCAGTGGTAGCTAGGCAGTCACTTTATTCTGGCTCTGAAACCCCTTTGATAATCATATTATGGTCTGTCTATGTGTCTGTTGCACCGATCTGTATGGTACAATGGCTGCCACGGCACCGGGCCATACCCTTGGACGTGGTTACCTTCCCGGAGAGGTACAGTGGCGCCGGGCTCAATGTGGGAGCTGGATGCGCACACAGGACACATTAGCTGACAGGTCAGTGGCAGCATCTGCTCAGGGTGGAATGAGGCCAAGCTCGGCGGAGAGAGAGAGAGAGAGATGGAGGGAGGGAGGGGGAGAGAGAGAGAGAGAGAGAGAGAGAGAGAGAGAGAGAGAGAGAGAGAGAGAGAGAGAGAGAGAGAGAGAGAGAGAGAGAGAGAGAGAGAGAGAGAGATAAATGGAAGGAGAGAGAGAGGGAGGGAGATAGAAGGAAACAATCATTCCTCTGGGACTGTGGGGGGGGGGGGGGGGGACAAAAAGGTGTGAAAAGAAAGGGGAAAAGGTGAACAATGGCGAGAGAGTGACTGCCCTTATAAAATCACAGCAGAGGGAGAAGACAGGGGGAAAGAGAGAGATGGAGAGTGGTAGGAGGGAAAGAGAGAGATAGGGGGGGGGGGGCAAGGGAGGTAGTAAAGGATGTGGGTTTGGCTGTTGTGGTAAGGGAGCTTTTGGTCTCCATAAAGTCACATCGCTGCAGGCTTGTAACCCTGGGAAGCGGCTGCCTCCATAGATATGAACAGAGGCTTCAGCACATGAATAATTCAACAGGCGAGGAGAACAGAGGGACCCACAGATACGGTGCCATATGGATTGGGCCCAGCAGGGGCCCCTTGGGATCCAGGCAGCGGGACAGAACGCGAGTCAATCCACATCACTGAGAGATCTGACCTTACATACTTACACATCCCCATTGGGTCCCGACATCACTCATACATTTCCCGTCGTCAATGCCATCCGCCTGTGCACTCTTCCTGTGTGTGCTGTATCTAGGTCTCATTAGGCTGACCGTGTTGAACAAGAGGTTTGTTAGCATGTGATTATTGTCATGGAAATCCATGCAAAGCCCCTCTGTGGGATAGTAGCGACTGCTAATCCAGTCAGGAGAGAGTTAATGCAAGGCTTCCTCAACTTGCATGAGAGGGCTGTACTAATGGGAGGCAGGCTGCTAGGAACCTGGCCATCAGGGATTAGACAGAGTGGTGGTGATCACAGGGAAGACTTCATCAGAAAATGCTGAGGCACCAGCTAGCTCATTATAATGTAGCAGCTCCGCATCAGCCCTGTGCAGACGCTCTCTGCGGCACACACACAAGCATTCGCGCACACACACACATACGCACACGCACAAACACACACGCGAGTGCACGTATATACAGTACACACACTCAAGGCAGCACTGGCCCTAATTACAAATATTGCAGAATCTGATTATGTAAGAGACTCTGCATGCATGTGGCTGATGCTGCATTGATTCTAGGCTTGAAAAACACATATACTGTACACAAACATCACTGCAGATATTAGAGCACAAACACTGTAGACATTAAAGGACAAGCAAACACATGTACAGTACACACATACACACACACAAATGTATTATGCGACAAAAAAAACATGTTGAATATTTCTAATGAGATCCATATGGCCTCTGGATTGATTCATTTGAGCCTTTTGCTTTTGAAATGCATTATTGTTTGATAATCATCTATTTCTATTGTCTATGTAAACATTAGAGTTGTGTATGTGGTGGTTTAGCAGGCATGCTATCTAAACAGGATTTCAACAATGCAAATGATGTACAACAAGTCAGCAGGATACATCTCTGGTGGCTAAGGGTAGGGAGGTCAAACGTTTTTCTGCCGTGGTGGTAGAGCCAATATTTATTTAAATTGCATGTTCCACCTCTGTGAGATGGTCTACAACATAACAAAAAACTAAAAGTTTGTTTTTAGTGGCAAAATTCTAAAATAATAATTTTGTTACCGGAACTTCCTGTAATCACTTGACCCAGCAGTAAACTGGCTAATTAAATGTTACCTTTTTATGTGTATATTACCAATTCTAAAGCACAATAATTTTGTGTAAAGGTTTTAACTTTTTATATGTAGTGTGTGTTATACACTCTAAAGCTGGCTGGTATGAATGGTACAATCGGGTAACTTGGTTTGCTTTTCCCAGAGTTTTGTGGCGCATCGGGTACTTGGCGTCCAATGTGTCTATGTCAGGTGGTCAGAGGATGCAGAGCGTAGGGGTCTTGAGGGTGTGTAGTTAGAGACCATTGAGTGAGGTAGGAGGGAGCCGTTTCCCTTGTTGCATGGAATGCCAGGTCAAAGACCTTGAAGCAGATTTGCTTCACAACGGGAAGCCAGTGCAGCTCTCTGAGAAGTGGGGTGACGTGGGCTGACTTTGGCAAGTTGGAGATCAAGTCTGTTGCGATCTGTATAAGTTGGAGCACCTTGGTGGCGTGAGCCAGTAAACCAGCTACAGTGCATTGCAGTAGCCAAGGAATGATATGACTGTTGATTGCAGGAGGAATTAGGTGACTTCTTTTGTCAGGAAGGGGCAGATGATCCTTCTCATGTTGCGCAGGAAGAATCTGTAGGTTATGGTTCTTGAGGCAATGTGAGCAGAGAAGTCCAGCATGTTGTCAAAGACCGGTGGTCGGGGACGAAACCGGGCCTACGTTCTCCACAGTCATTGAAAGGTCGGTCAGTGGGGAGGATTCAGCCAACAAGTGAAGTAGCTCCATTTTGTTCAGGTTTAGTTTGAGGTGGTTTGTCATCATCCAGACAGGCAGGCCGAGATCTGTTCAGAGACACACTATTACCCAATTACACTAGCACACTATTACACTATAACACACTATTACACTAGCACATTATTACACATTATTCCACACAATTATACTAGCACACTATTACAATATAACACACTATTACACTATAACACACTATTACACTACTACATTAGCACAAAATTATCTTAAATAACTTCTACTTGTGCACAATAGAGAGCATCCTGACTGGTTACATCACCTCCTGGTTTGGGAATAGCACTGCACACGACTGCAGCAGACTGCAGAGAGCCAAATGCACAATTGGAGGTGGGCTTCCCACTCTCCAGGACATTTACACCAGGCGTTGCAGGGCCAAGGCTAAGAGAATAGTCAAAGACTCTAGCCACCCAAACAACTGCCTCTTTGCACTGCTGCGGTCAGCAGCAGGAGTCTCATGGCCAGTACAGAGATTCAAAAGAAGCTTCTATCCCGAGGCCATCAGGATGCTCAATGTGGACTCAATTTAACACTAACCTGTTACGACGGAGACAGGTAAATTCCAGTTGTGGAGTAATAAGTAGAGGCAGAGAGGGTTGTTTACTCGTTAACGGTGGTTCTCTTTATTTGTAGAACGGTACAAATAGCAACAGATAGTAACACTGACGCAGGGCGTCTAGGAGAGAAGATAATAATGATAACAATAATGACAGCAACGTCCAGTGTCTGCGGTACCGCCGTGTATTCTGCAGGAGAATGAGAAGATCCGACAACTGGAAGTAGAGAGACAGGGGTTTAAGTACGACCACATTCCTGACATACCAAGCGTTCCAACGTGACAACCAATCAGGAGACCCAAACAATAAGTGACAAGTGACAGGGAGATAAGTGACAGGGAAGCCTAGTGACAGGTGTCAAAATGGTGGGTGGTTCTCAGGCGGGGCCAGAGAACCCAAGCGTTACACTAACCCATCCATCTACATTCATTGCACACACATCCACATGCGGTTGACACTTTGGTAACACTTTATAATAACATTCAGTTATAAGACCTTTATAAGGTATTTGTAGATAATGAACTAATCATGAACAAATCATTTATATACATTCGTAAATTATTATTAAATGTTCAACAAATGATTTGTTAAGACATTCATAAAACATCTATAAATCATTTGCAGATGCTATTGTGTGCCCTAATCTGAAGTGAAGCCTATTCATCATTAACAAATGTCTAATAGTTAATTATTTGTTTACTTTTTCATCACCTGTTACAAATGTTGTAGACAGCTTTCGGATACACCCTTCTTTGTGACATCAAACAGTGACAGAATTAGGAGGACTATAGATAAATGCAATTTTATTAACATATAAAATACATGTGCATAACTTGGGGGGCACTAGGACCCAGGAGTACCCTGGCCAGGGTGTAGACGGAAGTCTCACGCAAGTGAGACTTGACTTCATGTTTGTTGCCGTCTGTTTGAATGGAAGCACGATATATTAGCAGAGCCAAGTTATTCGTGCTGCCCCACGCTTTTATTAAGGTATGAGCAGGCTAAACACTTTTTTGTTGGTAAATCTATTCCATCATTTCCGACCTACAACTCTTATATATTGTGTAGACGTACTTGATGTGGTGGCCGCTAACTTTACATTTGAAAATGTGTTTGTTCCTAATGTGTGCTCAGTATATTGCGATATGTGATGATGACATGAGGGTAATACTTATTTGTATTTTCAGGCTATATACATATGTTTGATGTCACAAAGAAGGGTGTATCCGAAAGCTGTCTACAACATTTGTAACAGGTGATGAAAAAGTAAACAAATAATTAACTATTAGACATTTGTTAATGATGAATAGGCTTCACTTCAGATTAGGGCACACAATAGCATCTGCAAATGATTTATAGATGTTTTATGAATGTCTTAACAAATCATCTGTTGAACATGAACAAAAAAATTGAGGTACAGTATAGTCGTTTTTTCATATCCATTTTTCAAAGCATCTACAAATGTCACGTGTTACTACACATTAAACAACATTATTTAATGATGAACAAATCAAGTACAAACAATGTTGATAATGAGTTATAAATAATGTAGAATTAATTTGGGGGCGGCTACGTGGCGCAGTGGGCAAGGCGCTCGCAACGAATGCTGGAGACTAGGCTCGAACAGGATGCCTCCTGTTCGAGCCCCGCTCTCCACATTGCTTTCAGTTTAGCTGGTCGTCCACAGTAATACACATTGGCCGTATTACGGGGAGGGAAACTGAAGGGTGGGGATCGGGCGTTGTGGACAGCGACTCCTACAGGTCGGTTGGTGTGCCTGCGCAGTAGAATCAAGAAGCGACGGGGGCGGGGCCCCTCCAAAGCCCAGACCCCCGACGCTGAGAGATCGAGCCGCGCAGGTGAAAAGATGCGACGGCTGTTACCTCGAGTATCGGAGGGGACTCGTGCTATGTATGACTTAGTCCACATTGCAGCCGGCTTGTGGGAGGCAAGAAACAGTGTTCGAAGACAGGGGAGGGTTGAATTGGACAATATGAAAATTGGGATGGGAGAAAAATAGAAAATGGGAGAAAAAGTGGATAAAAAAGAAATTATGTAGAACTAATTTGTAAATGTTATACAAATATAGTTATAAATGATTTAATAATAATTTACGAATGTATATAAATGATTTGTTCATGATTAGCATTATCTATAAATACCTTATAAAGGTCTTATAACTGAGTGTTATTATAAAGTGTTACCGACACTTTTAACCCCTTAAGCCCGATCTGCCCAATACCGGGCCGAATCTTTTTTCACGTCATAAATACAGTCCATATTAATTAATGTGCCGTTTATTTTTCAAATGTAGCCAAGAGTAAAGACCCTAACCCTATCAAAACAGCAGTCAAAGTGTATATTTTCAGAGGAGACAGCTTCACGAGGAGGTTCAGAGGAGACAGCTTTATGAGGAGGTTGAGAGGAGACAGCTTCATGAGGAGGTTCAGAGGAGACAGCTTTATAAGGAGGTTCAGAGGAGACAGCTTCATGAGGAGGTTCAGAGGAGACAGCTTTATGAGGAGGTTCAGAGGAGACAGCTTCATGAGGAGGTTCAGAGGAGACAGCTTTATAAGGAGGTTCAGAGGAGACAGCTTCATGAGGAGGTTCAGAGGAGACAGCTTCATGAGGAGGTTCAGAGGAGACAGCTTTATAAGGAGGTTCAGAGGAGACAGCTTCATGAGGAGGTTCAGAGAAGACAGCTTTATGAGGAGGTTCAGAGGAGACAGCTTCATGAGGAGGTTCAGAGGAGACAGCTTCATGAGGAGGTTCAGAGGAGACAGCTTTATGAGGAGGTTCAGATGTTGGATCAATGATGATTAAGGTACATCCTACATCTGAGTTTCTCTCCAGTATTAAACTCTAACCTCTTTCTGTTATTTTGAAACCTTGGTATAACCTTGTGGCTATTTCCTTGTAAATCTTGCTAAATTAATATTTTTCCTCTGTAAACTAGTCTGCAAATTTGTATGCATCATAAAGCAGTTGGAATTCTGCATGTCTTGCAAAATGCTGCTAAAACTCAAATACAGTCATAAATAAACAAATACAGTCTTTTGCTTTTTCCTATGACCTTATTCTGGTTAATAAGGTAATCAGAATATTCTGTATACATTCTTTCTTATTCAGAAAGAGTCAGTGATGCCGGTAACGCGTTACTAAGTAACGCGTTATTGTAATCTGATTACTTTTCCCCGAAAATAGTAATCTAACGCGTTCATCTTTAAAAGCCAGTAATCTGATTGCAGTTACTTGTCCAAGTGGCTATGCGTTACTATTTCGTTACTATCTCATCATAAATTCATAATGCAGGCGGAATGCAGTATTTTATTTCGTTTTCGACAGTCAAAAATACATTTTTGAGCTGTTTTTCTTATTTGGGAGTGACGTGGTGTGGCAGTGAAAGGGTTACACAAGAATGTGTCCCGACTCCCGCGGCGTGACTGGACTCTCTGTCTGTGAGTGACTCTGCTTTGGCCCAATCACATTCCCCATCCACAGTCTGCGAATCAGAGGCAGAGTAGGGCGGGTCTTCACAGCACGTCATGTGACATATGCGCCAATCGTGTGACAGCAGGGCTCCGTTGCATTCGTCTGAGAATTCCACCCCAAAACGCTTACAGGAAGAAAAAACGCGGCTTATTATTATTACCGAGGCGCGCGGCTTATTATATTATTAAAACAGCTACTTGTGGGCACTCATAAAAACACCGTGGTCTACAAGTTGTTTAGCGAGAGGATGGTGGTAATGTGCTTCAATAGAACAATGGATCAATGCCATGTCAAAACTCGGCTCCGCTGATTTGAAGGGCTCCGCAGACCGCAGTACACACACAGACACACACACACGCGCGCGCGCACACACGGGATCGCAGCAGCCACACACACATTTCCACTGTCCAATAGACAAGCGCCCTTTTCGACCGCGTGACATTGTTCAGAAGGTCTCGGTCCGCCTCTGTGTGAAAGCAGGCGAACCAAATGAAGAATGCAACAATGTTGCAACTTCACCCCCAGAACCGCACCGAGTCCACCAAAACTATATGTGAAAGCGACCTAAACGTAAATACTGTCTACCGCTAAAAACAGCACATCCAATTGCATTGAAAGCATCTGGAATCACAACACTACGACGCTTCGACTAGGTACAGGAGGACTCGGAGGCCAGCCAAACAGCAAAAGAGAGAGATTGTTTCTTTCCCTATTGATTAATGTATATTTGATGGTGGCAGAGCAAAAGCTCTTATTTGCCAGATTTACAGTTAATTTACATGTTAAAGAGAGACTGATTGTATGTTTATAGAGAGACATTTATAAAAACAATTTAATAGTTACAGTTGATATAATTGAATAGTTCAGCCTGCATTTGTTAGATGTGAATGGATACACTGGTTTTGTAAAACCACTGGCTGGCTGCTCTAATGCTGTGAGCATCATAGACTGTTGCTTTACCATACTTGATGGTACAGAAGCTGAAGCACTAGTTTAACAATTTACGTTATGTGCAGAGAAACAAGTTAAAAACAATTTATGCACTTTCAATAAAGCGTTTTAAAAAAAACTGTTGGGGGAACGACGACGACTTCGTAACCTAGTTACTTTCAAAGTAACTAAGTTACTCTGATAATCAAGTAATCAGTAAAGTAACTTGGATTACTTTTTAAAGGAGTAATCAGTAATCAGTAATCGGATTACTTTTACAAGTAATCTGTGGCATCACTGAGAAAGACCCATTGTCTTAAATGGGTTAATATCGTAATATTGCAGCATTGATCATGACAGCAAAGTCATTTAGGGATGTTGCTATCCAGGTGTCTTCAAAAGTGCATCGCACCCACTGGATTATTCATTCATCGCTGAAACGGGATTGACTGAGGGAAGCCGTGATTTGTTTCACGCCTTAATCCAACTAAAGAAGTCATAAATTGTTCTGTTTCTTGTTTGCTACTATTGGTTGTTTATTTCTTATTAGTGCTGTAAATCAGATGGGATTTATTTGGTGGTACGACTGCATCAAATGCAAACATGCATATCACACACAGCGATGTGAGCCGCTGCTTGGCATGCAGATGGTAGCTGACTGGAGGAACTGGGGACATTTTGCAGAAGCAATCCTCCATCTCAAATACCGGTAAATCATTAATATATCATATTGCAGACGAGATTGCTTTCCGTTTCAATTCAGTTTCATTTAGACATCCTCTTTCACCTGAAAATGATCAAGGAAACAACCAAAAACAGAAGTCTAGTGTCAGGGTTGCCTCAGGGGGTGTGCGAGCAGTGCGGTCGCACAGGGCCTCGCGGGAAGGGGGGCCTCGCACAAAAAAAAAATAAAAAAAATAAAAGAAAATATTTTTTATTTATTATTTTTTTATTATTTCTTTTTATTTATTTTTTATTTTTTGCGAGACCCCCCTTCCCGTGAGGCCCTTTTTCATAACAGACCTAAAATCTAGTTTTGCTTATATGCTTATATATTTCACATTAGACACGTTTGTAGAATGTGTTTGACTTGTTCCTGGCTCTGCGGCTCTGCAGCAGACATACTCACTATTGGAGCTCTGGGGCTCTGCAGCAGACATACTATTGGTTTCAACGAAGGGAGGAGTTACATCATGTGTACGCCGGCGTGCGTCAGCTGCGTTTTACTATTTCGCGCGTGCAGCTTTGGAGGTTATGCTTAGTTATGCCAGCCAAGACGAAGAGGACGGTCATTTGGCAGATGGACTGAAGATGAAAGTTGTTGCATGTTAGACAGTTCAGTCAGGCTAGCCATGTCGGCTTAGCTAAAGGCAGGGACAGCTAGTTAGCTACGTTATAATATCGAGTGCTAACGTGTGGTTCAGTCGGGATAGCCATGATGATGTCGGCTAGTAGCTAGCTTAGCTAAAGGCTAACTAGCGTTAGCTAACCTAGAGAGAGCGCGTGCAGCATTGTTATGCCAAGATGAAGAGGACGGTCATTCGGCAGATGAACTTCGTCAACTCCACGCGGTTGTCTCCATCCTCTTGGACGTTTGGTGAGTTTGTAATGCACTCTATTCTATTCCCGCCGTGGATATATCTCTCTCTCTCTCGGGAGCCAAACGGGCCGGCTAGCTGTTGTAGCTAATGTTATATTGAGCCAAAGCGGGCTGGCTAGCTAACGTAGCTAACGTTATATTGAGCCAAACGGGCCGGCTAGCTGTTGTAGTAGCTAACGGTGTGTGGCCTGGTGTCAGTACCTGGCTACTCTATTTGCAGTTAGCCTATTTAGCTGATGTCGGCCATTGGCTCCTTGCTACTTTGTTTTCTCTGGTATAGACCCTCTTCTCTTTGGATTTAAGTGTTGATCTTTGTCCTTTTGGATCTATGTATATTCATGATGCCTTTGTGAAGTTATCTTTTCCTTCTGTTTTGTTCTTCCATTAAAAGTTGAATATCCTTTAGGGGCTCATCTTTGCTTATCTCTCTCATACATGCTCTCTCTCTAACACACACACACACAGACATGCTCTCTCTCTCTAACACACAAACACACATGCTCTCTCTCTCTCTCTCTCTCTTTCTAACACACACAGACATGCTCTATATCTCTCTCTAACACACAAAATTACATGCTCTCTCTCTCTATATTTCTCTCTCTTTCTAACACATATACATGCTCTCTATCTAACACACACACACAAACAGACATGCTCTCTCTCTCTATCTCTCTCTTTCTAACACACACAGACATGCTCTATCTATCTCTCTCTCTTCAATTCAAATGGGCTTTATTTCACATTCTTGTATTTCTCCCAGTAGGTATGGGAGTTTTGAGTTATTGTCGATGTTTTCAAAGTCTCTTTGGGTGTTTGCAATTTGTGGGAAGTATGTCTTGGTATAGTGGGCAGGTTGTTAAGAAGTGGAGCTCGGTTTCCACCTCATCTTGTGTGCAGTGGGTCTGTCTTCGCTTTGGAGCCAGGTCTGCCTATGGCGGCCTTTCTCGATGGCTAGGCTGTGCTCGCTGAGTCTGTACCTAGTCAAGGATCTTCAGTCACAGTGCTCAGGTATTCTGCCACTGTGTACTCTCTGTTTAGGGCCAACTAGCATTTCAATTTCTTTCCAATGTGTCTCTCTCTCTCTCTCTCTCTCTCTCTCTCTCTCTCTCTCTCTCTCTCTCTCTCTCTGTACACTGTATATTGACTGTAGAACGGGAGCTCTCTCTCGCTCTCTCTCTTGCTATATGTTGACTGTATCATGCCCAGCCTCGGACAGGGCCTCGCATTTCTCCCAGGCGGCCCTGATCTTGATCATCCGTTTGGAGCTGCGCCTCGTTGCCCGCTTTACGCGTTTGCGCTTTGGTGAGTTTTGGAAACAAACCTTTTTGGATTATCTGTTTTTGTGTGTTTGGATAACACTGAAGAAATACCGTTTTTGTTTTGTACTGGACTCAGCTAAATTGTGTGTTTGGATAACACTGAAGAAGTACCGTTTTGTTTTGTACTGGACTCAGCTAAATTGTGTGTTTGGATAACACTGAAGAAGTACCGTTTTGTTTTGTACTGGACTCAGCTAACTTGTGTGTAGTTTACACCAAAGATCAAGTCACTTGTATTTCATACTGGACTCAGCTAAGGGAGGACTGAACTGCACTACCTCTGTGTACTGTTGGACTGTTGTTGATCTCTCTCTCTCTCTCCGTTTCCACTCCGAGTTGGATCTGGGAGTATCTGCAGAGCCGCAGCGGCGCCTACGCCGATTCCCCACCTCTAACACCGGGAGGATCTGCAGAGCCGCAGACAACTCTGCCAAAGGCATTCTCCTTTTTTGTTGATTCAGATTTGTTATTTGGCTCTTTTTGATTCTGTAATAAATACGCCCTAGTATTTGGCTAACTCTGAACTACCTGTCTGTGCCATGCTGTTGAGGTCGGTTTCAAACCCTAACAATAGTTAAGATGTATGCAACCTGTGATCTCTCTTGTAATATGATACTGAAGTGCATACATGGTTTCCTTGATTCTAAACCTGTCCAGAACATGCTACACAGTTTAAATGTTTCTTCCAATGATAATCTGACAAATATTTGTTTTTATTATTAACATGTTAAATGTAAATATATCACAGGTATATATACAGGATGAATATAATAACATGACTCATGAGTATAGCATAGGTAGGCCTACAAAGAGTGTTATCCTGCATAAGTGAAATACATACATAAACAAATTAAAACAGCAGTAAACAATAGGAAACAACTATTTAAAATATTGCCTGCGCTTCGCATTGTGCCTCCGAAGGTTTCAGCACCTTGGAGAGCACCATAGTGCATGTATACAGGTAGTTAGTGCCTGGGAATCTATATTATTACTGGACCGTGCAGCTTTAATTAGAGCCTTCTGACCAAGAGAATATTATACAAATATTGACATGTTAGAGAGAAATTCGCTTTGACTTGTATTTCTCTCTTCACGAGCTCCACACTGCATCTATTTCTCTGGTCCGTCCACGCGCTGGTCATGAGGGAGAACAACCTCTCTACGAACGCATTCGTGACGTTTCTCTTTAGACACATGACAGAAAGAGCCTTCAGATAATTCTCATCAGAGAAATCGAACCACTTCTCGAGGTAGACGATGGCAGACCTGTAGAACGATGTGAAGTCTGCTCTTGTCTTTGTCGCTCTCGCATCTGGGAAGTGGCGGAGAAGGACGCGTCTAAGAAGGAATCCGTGAGCCTTTGCATGGAGTTTCCCACGCAGGGTAGAGAGGATGGGGTAGACCTCGCATACAGTCACATCATCCCCCAATAACCAATAACCAATAGCCAATAACAGCTTGCATATATAGTACCTGGCGCGAGCTGTTTATTGCAGCGCAACTTGAGCGACCGGAAATAAACAGCTCGCGCCAGGTATAATGCGCTTGTGCTGGTTAGACTATAGGCTATGTTACATAACGTTACGTATGTAGTACTTGCGGTGCGTGCATTAGTGCATGTTTTGGGGATTAATGAGAGGACAAAAACAATAATTATTAATCATAATAATAATAATAATAATAATAATAATAATAATAATAATAATAATAATAATAATAATAATAATAATAATAATAATAATAATAATAATAATAATAATAATAATAATAATAATAATAATAATAATTGTTTATTGAATTGCGGGACACTTATTGAAATGCGCGACAATGTTCTTCTCTTGCGGCATGCGGGACAGAAGGCTGAAAAGCGGGACTGTCCCGCACAAATCGGGACGTTTGGCCACCCTATCTGTATAGTAATCAATAGTAAGTCACAGATTATTTTTGGGGGAATTGAACCCCATTTATTGATGACAACCTGTACTTTGCCATTCCATTTTTCTCGACATCAGAGATTTTCCCAAAACAAATATTTCAAAAGAGAGCAATAGCATACAGGGGAAATACAGTACAAAATAAAACATGTCACAAATTCTTGTATGTAAAGAGGTACTGTATATTGTGCAAGGTCACACGACTGCAATCATGGGGTCTGTGTAGGGGCCTGTGGGGGGGCCTGTGCAGGGACCTGTGCATCACGTCATCGGGCGGGGTCAGGCCACAGGACCTCATTGACATCGCAGGCTATGTTTTCCCTCGCCAGGCAGCGGGGGAAGAAAGCTCTGGCATGCCGGACCCAGCCTGGGTAAGCCCCCACAGCCACATCATCACAGGCCAGGTCCATGGCCCCGAGGAGTGTGGAATATAATAATAATATAATGATTCCCCAACTCTCTCATGTAAAGACATTCCCCTCCCCTGTATCTATCCTGTGTCCCCCCCCTCCCCCAACTGTGGAATAATATATTGAGTCTCCAACTCTCTCATGTAAAGACATTCCCCTCCCCTTTCTCCCCAATCATGTGCCCCCCCCCTCTCCCCAATCCTGTATCCCCCCCCCCCACTTGACCTATCAAATGGGACCACCTCCCCCCCTTTTAACTATATAATGCTCCTCCCGAGAACAAACCAGGTCTTTTACCTTGGTCATTTCAGCTGATCACCTGGGGCGAAGCCCTCAGCCATTCTCTCTATGTACTATACTGTTTGGTTAATAAACCTTTGTTATTATCCAAACCTTGGTTGACTGAGAACATTCTTCCACGAATATCCCACAGGAGGTTCTCTCTTCCATACGGTTGCCGGTCATACACCTTCCACCGCCATGATGAGAAGAACTCCTCTATGGGGTTGAGGAAAGGTGAGTAGGGTGGCAGACATACATTGAGGAATTGTTGATTTATATTGAACCACTCTCTTATGTGGTTGGTGCGGTGAAAACTGACGTTGTCCCAGCTGATGACATAGATGGGAGGAGGCTGTGCTGGAACCGGATTCTGCTGCTCACGGTCATTCAGGATGTCTTGTAGCTCTCCCAGGAATGTGAGGAGACGTTGGGTGTTGAAGGACCCAAGGAGAGCATGCCTGTGGAGAAGCCCTTCCGAGGTCATGGCTGCACATAGGGAGATATTCCCCCCACGTTGGCCAGGAACATCCACAATTGCTCTTTGGCCAATTATATTACGGCCTCTCCTCCTTCTCTTGGTGATGTTGAAGCCAGCCTCATCCAGGAAGATGTATTCATGGGGTCTCATCATGGCGTCCAACCCGAAGAATCTCTGTGGAAATTGGAGTACAGGTAGTGTCACAGAAGGAGTACTACACTGTGGGCTACTGTGCAGTACAGTGGGCTTGTACACCCACTGTACTGTGAACAATCAACATTGTGTACCCGTATGTATACCGGTACTTACTTGCACATACTGGAATCGTAGCTCTTTGACGCTGACTCTGTCAATGCCTCCAAAATTTACTTTGTCAGCTATGACTCTCTCCTTTATTTCTCTGAGTCTGATGATGTTGTTTTCCCGGACCATGTCCACAAGGAGGATCTCTTGCTGTGCTGTGAATAGGGAAGTCCTTCCACCACCATGTGGCAATCTTTCAACCCTATAGAAACAAATATGCGTTCACTCTTCACAAAAAATACTTACAGTCTACAATACAAACATCAATGGAAATGTCCAGTCTCCCCCAGAAAAAGGTACTGTGGTGAAACCAATTTAGATTGTAGGCTACAAACATTTAGACAAAGTAACTACAGTACATACCTGTTGTGTTCTCTGAATGCCCGAATTATGGTGGACACTGAGAACCTGCTGAGGTTGGGTTGGACTCTTTGTCCAGCTTCTCTCATTGACATTCCATGGACAATGACATGGTCAATGACAGTAGCTTGCATTTCATCTGTGATGATCGTACATGGTTGTCTTGCTCTCCCTCCTCGCCCCCTTCCTCTCCCTCCTTTGCCTGCTCCTCTCCCTCCTTCGCCTGCTCCTCTCCCTCCTTGGCCTGATCCTCCTCCTCCTCTGTGTATTCTACCTCTGACACGAACTCTGCCTCTGTCCATTGTGTTGCTGTTTGGCACCTTCAGCAAACTGTGCATTCTAAACTGGCCTATATAGGTGTTGTCACATCATTGGCAGGTGTCTTCAATTTTGAGTCATTGTGTTTAAGCAATGACACCCGTGCTTTCATTGTGTTAAACTTTTGATGACTGAGTCTTACCATTTTGCATCGTGTGAGAAAAATGTGTTCAGTGAATGAGAATGTGTTCATATTGTTGTACAACGTGTGTTTTAGCAAGTTATAATATGATTTAGCAAGTGTGAAAGTGTTTAGAGTTCTGCAACGTGTGTTTTGGCAAATGCCAATGTGTTCAGAGTTTTGTGAAATCGGAGATTGAGGTGAAATGTGTTATAGTTAAGCCAACTGGGGCCCTGATTTATTAAATGTGTTTAGGCAACTGGTCATTGTGCTCAGAGATCTAGAAATTGTGCTTTAGCAATCGAGAAAAACGTATTTGTGTGACATTTATATACCGTTGCTATACCATTATTTGAACACACTGACTGTCAGCTAGTTGTCGCACTAATGTTTGCACTGTCATGTTCAAAGCCTGTGAGAGCTATATTGTAACAGTCAATATACTGTTACTGTCACACAGGTCTCAGCTGCTCAAAATGCAGCACCTAGGCTTGTGGCAAAGGCTTTCCATGTAATTAGACACCTGTCATACTGTAATTGAGCTGATCTCTGGTGAATCACAAGGAACAGCACGAGGAGCCTCTCGCTCATTAACAAACATGCCTCCTCCTCATCTGCTGCCTGTTTGTTTTACAAACCTGGTAACATAATCTCCACCCAGATAAATGTTACAGCACAAATCTAATGAGTACATATGAACTTGTGAACATGATCACATGGCAGCTGGCTAGACCATGAAAACACATACACACAAAACCTCTGTTTGTGCTGGGATATGCAGGGGAATGTGTACATGATTTCCGCTGGGTGCTTTGGAGGTAGTGGGGATTAATGTGTTGAGCTGTATTGATGTAGTGGGGTAACAGCTGTTTGATGGTTAGAGCAGAGTGTTTGGGCCTGGGAACAGAGTGTTTGATCATGGGGACAGAGGGCTATCATATCCTTTTGATGAAAGGTCTGATGACTCTCCGGAGCATACGAGTGGGTGTGATCAACCCACTAGGACCAAAAGAGAGTGGGTTCGTCCTCAGATGACTGTGGTCTAACAATATACCAGTTGAGTGGATGGTTTGGAATTTAACAAAGACAGCGTTGTTGAGGGATTTACATTTGTTCCTCAAATCTATGATTAACAGGGGCAATGGTGCTCATTCACCAACAGATTTATGAGAAAAGTTACCAGCTAATTTCATCGTAACTCCACTTACGAGCTTTTCGAGCCAATTTTAGCATTCACGAACGGTTCCTTCTCCCACTACGGCTACCCTCCCAGCCCCCCCCTGGCTTCCTACTTCAGCTCTGGTCCCGTGGGGCCTGGCAGCCACGCCTACACAGACCTCAACAAGGTCAGCCACACCTCTGTCTCCTCAATAAGGTCAGTGAGCTGCAGCCACACCTCCACACACTTCATCATCCCGGTATAAGGAGCTGTTGAATCTGTTTGCACATGGTCCTTCATACCCTTATAAGGAGCTGGTGGGGCGTTTCTGTATGCAAATTCAAGTATACAAGAACGCATTTCCAGTTTAACACTTTGAATGCCAGCCACGACATACCACGTGTTAACAGCCCCTGAATGCCCAGCACGACAATTCGCATGCATTTCTTTTTATTAGCAATCTGAATTCATATTTCATCAACCGAGTCTACCGTTGGGAAACCAGCCTCATCAGGAGCTCAGATGTGAAAAAAGCGCCCCCCTATCGTCTCCCAGATGGTAATGCACAAATTTTGGAATGGACTCAATGAAAATGGATGAGAAAAAAAAACTCCGGAATCCACATTTTACTTCTCACGCATATAACCGGAGATGATCCCAGTCATTGTGGAGCCTCAGAACAGCGTGTAATATGTCTTTACAGTATCTAGCGTTGGATCAATAAAAGGATCGATTTTTGGAATGGCGATCAGGAATTGGAATAATCTTTTTGGATACCATCTGATCTCAGGTAAGGAATCTATTTTACCAGTCTTAGGATAATCAGACCTGTTTTCACGGAGATATAAGCTTTTCCCCTATGTTTGATATGGCTGTTTGGCTGTGCGAGCGATCAGGAAATAAGAGCAGATATCAGATCGCCTATATAGCATGCATACGTACACATATACTATCGATAATCTAGCGTTTATTTGAAAACGATTCATAAATAGGCCGAAAAATTTGAACGTTTTTTGTGTATTCTAGAATATTCCGTTTATTATGGAATATTTTTATTTTCCTTGAAAACGAGGGCTTTTCAAGATGCTATAAAACGGAAATGAACGGATAAAAAAACAATCCGCTTCGACAATGTTGACTGGAAAATGAGTCATTGATAAGCGACGGGCAGATTAGACACATAGCCATAATTTAAAACATAGATTAGGCGATATTAACACTAACATTGAAGTTGATTCAAGCAAATCGTGCGCCCCCTGCAGAGCACTGAAAGTGTTAAGAATGAGTGACATACTTCATTCAGGATTTCGCAGCTGCGATCATTTTGGCAACTTAAGTGCACCTCTCCACGTGATCAGGAATCCGGGGGGGGACATCGTAGGTTTGATCTTACAAACTTCTTACAAGGTTATTTATGAGGAAACTTATGAGGATGTTAGTCAATGTGTGCGATAGATTGAAAAAAGGAAAATTCCCACACACCATCTTCACATACAACACCTTATTCAAAGCAACATTTCGGGTTATGGGACCTTCATCTGGCATTCATGAAACAATAGGATGAGGTGCAACATTAACGAGAGGGTGAAATCCCCATCCATTACTCCTCAAAGCATCCCTCGCACTGGAGCTCACTCCCAATACCACTGACCCACAAATCAACTGCAATGTCCAGTGGGTTACAATATACTAACATTTGAGTAGTCACTGGCTTGTTGATGTTCATAATTTGATGGAAAAGTAAGGACTGAGTGGATTAGTGATTGATCGATTGATTGATTGATTGATTGATTGATTGATTGACTGACAGGATGAATGTACAGATATACATGTATGTAACATGTGCAGGAAGCAGGTATTTATTATTGATTATATGTCTAGAACGCAGTGAACAATGAATGTACAGTACAGTTGTTTCTGAGTTTATGTTGGAGAATAAAATACATATTTAACAGTATATGTCTAGTTTCTGGTAGACTGGGCTTGCCAAGGATGCAGACGTGTTTGATGTTAAGAGAATTTTCTGGAAAGGAGAGGATTAAATGATAGTGAGGGTTCAGCGCCCATGTGGCTGCAGGGCTTCTAAAGAGTTAATCGAATGTGTTGGGGCAAGTTTATTTGTATACCCTGATGTGATGAATGTGCCTGGCATGGCAATGCCGTCATTCTAAACATGCATGAATTAAACTTTTTTGTATACTGCTGGTAGTCCCTATACATTTGTATAATTTCATTCCTTGCCATTGAAAGAAGCATTACTCTTCAAAGGGAGTTGTATAAACTGATTGAGTCTCTCTCTCTCTCTCTCTCTCTCTCTCTCTCTCTCTCTCTCTCTCTCTCTCTCTCTCTCTCTCTCTCTCTCTCTCTCTCTCTCTCTCTCTCTCTCTCTCTCTCTCTGTATATTCCCCCATCACTGCAATGTGAATATCAATGCTTTGCATCAGAAATAGACTATCTTTACAGACGTATGGACGGAGGAAGTTGGGGGGGGGGGGGGGGAGGGGGGGTACAAAAAATGCATGCATTCAAACGGCAGCTTTCACTGAATTGATGGGAACCAAGCGTGGAGCTTTTCTTTGGGGGAAATGATTTGCATAATGGTAAAGTGGTTGGAGTCGGAAGTGAGGCACTCTCCTCTTGTGGGGACAGTCAATGAAGTGGAAGGAAGGAGCTCTGATCAGATAAGAGACCAATTCAAGGTGCTCTGAGAGGGAGATCTCAGATAGGCTCTTTTGCTCTCTTTCACCTGCCCATTTCATCTGTGAAACAATTTACAAACAATCTCTCAGACGTCCTCCGTCCTACATTCGCTTACGAGTTTGCTTTCGAAATTAGAACGGTGACGCAGGCCTCCTGTCCTTACCCTGCTAATGGGTCCTGTGCAATATAACTTCCAGCCAACCTGCTATGTAGCTACCGATGATGTTGATCAATGTAGCCAGTTGAAATGCTAACTATGTTACTATCTTTGTAAATGTCACAGATGTACTGAGCACTAGGTGCCTATTTTGGGAATAGCGTCCCCTGTATTGTGAGTGAGAGCACCCGGTGCCTACTGTAATTATACTGCATATGAACCGCATGAAGTTATAATCTGTAATTGCTACTTGACCCGGCCTTATATAAAGGAGACGTAGATGGGAGCACGGTGTGTGTGTCTATTACTGAGCCTTGTTCTAACCTTTGTTGACCGGGTAAATATATGATATCAGCATTACTATTTAACCCTTCCCACCCTATTCATATCACATGGTTAAAGGTCTCTACAGGTTGTCAAGGAAGGGTACTGCTTTGGGGGAGCGCAATATCTTTAGTCAACTAACAGTCACCAGGTGTGTGAGGGCTAACGGAGATACTGGGGGAAGTGAGAGTGTGTGGGGAGCTACTGCTGACCGCCCTGGAAGGCGAGGAGGACCAGAGTACCACCCCCCAGGTTAGTAAATCCTGGGCCCCATCCACTCCTGCTGCCCGCCCTCCAGTTCGATGTTCCGGACCCAAAGACGGGGGTTCAGATAGATTAGAATCTACTGCATCCCGCTACCAGGTGGCCGTGTACAACCACTCCCATAAAGCAGGGATAATCCACCCTGCTACATACGGTTTTGAGGTGTGTGTTCAACAGAATGTAGTATCAAAAACACATTCACAAAAAGTATGGGTTACTGAATGCTGAACTGCACTGTTATAATCACTAAGCCATTGACCTTACCTGTGTCCCTGTATCACTTGTCTCTGCTGCCCTTTGATTAAAAAACTTCCCTATGTCCATTTTCCTTTTTTTTGGGGCATATTTCAGTTAGTCACAGTAAAAGTCACCTAGTAAAGGTGAGATAATTGACAATATCAAAACATGCTAGGGCTGTACCGAATAGGTCGAAGCTTTGTTCATAATGTTGACATTCGAATTCTAAATCAACATAAACAATTGTAATTTTTATTTTTTTTATTTTTTCGCTGCCATACCTTGCCATACCAGAACAACACCCCTGGAAGTGTCCCTTTAACCCAACACTGGTTAACACTCATCTGAAGTCTGAATCAGGCACTATATGATTTATATGGCTTTGGTTGTTGTGTGTAGTTCTATGATATATGTGTGCTCTTACAAGGGAGGGGGTGAGGATGCTTGGAATTGAGGATCGAATGGGATGATGTTTCTGTCATACATTTTTCAACAATGTTTTACTTGTTATGTGCTTCTCTGTTCTCTGGAGGGAATATCAAGTGGATCTCTGGAAATACTGTACATGCAGAAACATGATAGAGGAAAAAAAGGAAAAGATATGACATTTATCAGAGCAGGACATACTAGTATGCTGATATGTCATGGTGCAGGATATACTAATATGTGGAAATTGGTGGTAAAATGTAATCAAATTAATTCAAGACTTTATAGTTAATTAATTGAAATGAATCACATTTTAAACGCATATCAATATTTGATGCGGGAAAAAAAATTCAATTCAAATGGATTTGGTATACGAGTGAATCAATGGCTAAGGCTGTCTCTGTCCATGTAGGGTTCAGTGACCACAATATAATAGCTGTCACTAGAAAGACAAAGGTTCCAAAACTTAAAGCTAAAATCATATTAACACGGTCCTATAAAAGATTTAATGAAGATTCATTTATTGATGAAATATCCAGTATAGATTGGAACATGGTGTGTAGTGAGGATGACCCTGAAGCTGCCCTGGATTTATTTATGTCAAGAT
Source organism: Notolepis coatsorum (assembly GCF_963971535.1). NCBI lineage: Eukaryota > Metazoa > Chordata > Actinopteri > Aulopiformes > Paralepididae > Notolepis > Notolepis coatsorum. The sequence goes on along the minus strand of NC_140169.1, from coordinate 111,308,186 downwards.
ATATGAGTGTTGTAAACAAGTATGCTCCTTTAAAAAAATTCACGGTCAAAAATAGATCTGCCCCATGGCTTGACAGCAGTCTCAGGACCCTAATGAAAGAGAGAGACATGGCCAAAAAAGCCTCAGTTAGTTCTGGTTCAATTGATGACAGGCATAAATACTGTGCTTTACGCAATCAGGTGACAAAACTAAACAAGGTAAAAAAAAGGGACTATTTTAAACAAAGGTTATATGATGCGAGAAATGATAGCAAACAAATATGGAATGTTTTTAATGAAATGATGGGTCGAAAGACAACTGTGTGCACACCCTTAGTGGAATCAAATGGATTTGTTCTCACGAAACCAGGTGAGATTGCAAATCATTTTAATGAATATTATGTGGGTAAAGTATCTAAACTAAGGCATGCTATGAATATGTCAAACAACCTGAAAACAAATGACTGTATTAAGTATATTATAATGAAAGACAAAATGTGTGAATTTGAATTTCATCAGGCTGAAGTCAGTGAGGTGGAGCGGTTACTCCGCTCTCTTCCTGATAGTAAGTTAGCAGGCCTAGATAACCTGGATAGTAAAGTGCTGAGAATGACTGCTGGTATTATAGCATCTCCTATATGTCATATTATGAATAGATGTTTGGATGTGGGTCTATTTCCAAAGATGTGGAAGGAGGCTAAGGTTTTTCCTTTACCTAAGGATACCAAATCTGCTTTTAATGAGGGAAATTCTAGACCTATAAGTATTTTACCTGTCTTGAGCAAAATCATGGAAAAGTTGGTGCATTCACAAATTCAAGAGTATTTTGTTTCAAACAAGCTACTGCCTTGATACAGATGACTGATGACTGGCTTAAAGCTATAGATAACTCTATGTTGGTGGGAGCTGTGCTGTTAGATTTTAGTGCTGCATTTGATGTGCTGGACCATTCTCTACTGGTTGATAAACTTAAATGTTATGGTTTTAACTCTTCTGCTTTAAAGTGGATACTAAGTTATTTAGTAGACTACCCTGGTACTTTGATTAATGTAGACTCAGTAGATAGTAAATTATTATAACACTACCTCTTGCATACTGCACCTCATGTGACACTGTGAATAATGTGAATATTCCTCAGCTAGTCAGATAGTAAATTATATTGACCATATTGATCAAATTGTTTACACTGCCTGTGTTGTCTTTTACTACCTGTATACTGTGTTGTTTTACTACCTGTACCCCTCCCCCCTCCCCCCCATGCTGCTATGATGCCTGAATTTCCCCAAGGGGATCAATAAAGGAATATCTTATCTTATCTTATCTTATTTGTCCTCTAGATCACAGAAGGTGTATCTAAATGGCAGCCTGTCCAGTAGCAGAGGTCTAGAGTGTGGCGTGCCGCAAGGAAGTTGCCTAGGACCTTTGCTCTTCTCTGTATTTACGAATGACCTATCTTGGGCTACCAAATGTGCTACAACAGTTTTTTATGCAGATGATTCAACATTGTATTACGCGGCACCATCATGCAATGTACTTAATGAAGTTTTGAGTAGAGAACTTAAAGTTGTGCATGACTGGGTAGTATGTAATAGACTTGTCCTTAATATCTCCAAGACTAAATGTATTGTGCTGGGAACAAGGCACAGGTTATCTACAAATCTAAAGCTTCATTTAAACTTGTGTAATTCAGCAGTTCAACAAGTTGAAAGTACTAAACTCCTTGGAGTGATGCTGGATTGCACTCTGTCTTGGTATCAGCATATTAATTATATTGTTTTAAAAATGGGAAGAGCAATTGGTATTTCCAGGAAATGTGCTTCTTTTGTTGCCCGTCCCCTTTTATGTCAGATAGTGCAAAGTTTAGTTTTATGTCATCTTGACTATTGCTCTGCGATGTGGTCATCTGCTGCCAGTGGTGACCTCAGGAAGCTCCAGGTGGTCCAGAACAGGGCAGCACGGTTGGTACTGGGCTGCTCACTAAGGTCTAATGTGAGCCGTATGCATGCCCGCCTCTCTTGGCTTAACGTTGAAAATAGATTGTCTTTTAATATACTTGTGCTGTTCAAGTTGGTCATGAGCAGTAAGACTCCTGTTTTTATACATAATCAGATTGTTTTTAGTAATACTGTGCACGAGCATTACACTAGAGGTTCCAGTAGTGGGCAGCTTGAATTGCCAGGTCCTAGAACCAGCGCTCTGGGGAGATCTTTTATTTTTAGAGCATTAACTCTGTGGAATGGCCTGCCTCGGAACCTCTGCTGCATTTACAGTAGATTCACTTTTAAAAAGAATCTTAAATTGTTTTTAAATTGTTTTTAACACTGTAAAGTGGTTTTTTGTTTTTGTTTTACACTAATGTAATTTTAGCTATATTAATTGTTACAGTAGGTTCATTATGCATTGTGTGTACTGGCTTTTAACAATTTAGTTTTTTTGCAATGGTGATTGTTTTTGTGTTTTTTTTGTGTGTGGACCCCAGGAAGACTAGCTGGTTGCTATCGCACCAGCTAATGGGGATCCCTAATAAAATCAAATCAAATCAAATCAAATGAATATACATTATACATACGTTTAAGCAGCAAAATATTGTTTATTAGCTACTAAAGAGACTAACAGATCAATGTCATTTTTAACAAAGTGCAGCAATTTTAGGAATAATATATAGCGCAAAGTACCTTTTGTAAACTAAAATCAAATCAAATGTATTTGTAAGGCCCGACAATACACGTTAATGTCCCCATGGGCTGGACACGTCTTCTTTAAACAAGTCAAGAAGAAACGTCACAATAAATCAAGAACAAAACAAAAACACCATAAAGTAATTTTTTTTTTAAATAAATAAAATAAATGCAACACTCCCAGACATACCCCATGCGAAGGTAAGGAAAAACTCACTAAAACCTAGCAATAGGAAAAAATGCACCACAGGCAATGTGGAGGAAACCTTAGAAGGGCCGTTCAAGGAGGCGGTTAGGTGGTCGAGCGGAGATTGCGTTTGTCACCAGCCCCGGAGCTGTGAGCTTGGTTCGCCTGTTCGAATCCAGCTCACAGCTCCGGGGTTGTCACCAGCTTGGCTGGCCGTCTGCACTGATACAATTGGCTGTATCAGAGGGTGGGAGAAGCTGGCGGGGTGGGTCCGGGTCGTTGTAAACAGCGACTCCTACAGTTCGGTCGGGGCGCCTGCTAAGCGCGGATTGGACGTGAGGGGGATAGTGTGGCCCTCCCACACGCTACGCCCTCTCAATGAGAATCCGCGCTGCCAGGTGAAAAGAAGCGGTGATTGGCTGGACGTGTGTCGGAGGAAGCACGTGGTAGCCTCCACTCTCCCAAATGATCTGACTGTGGGGGGTAAAGCGCAGCGACCAGGAAGGGACTGGGAATTGGCATACGACTAACATTGGGATGGGAGAAAAATCGGAGGAAAATGGAGGGGGAAAAAGACAAAAAAAAAAAAAAAAAAAAAGGGCCGTTCAAGGGGGGATCTCCCTTCTTAGATGTCGGTGATAGTAGTGTTGCAATAAAACAGGCGAAACAGTTGGTAAGCATGCACTCATAAGTGTAATGAAACACAGATAAGTGCATGCAATAGCACCTGAACATTTTGAAAGATAAAAAATAGAGCTGATGGCGGGGGCGGCGCAGAGAGGGTCATATCCTCCCGGTCATCATCACGGGATGTCCAACACTCCGGTCATTGCACTTGCATATAAGCATATGCGCAAGTAGGCAGTGTAATCAAAGGTCAGATGAGGGTCTGTATGCTGCCTCAGTTATATTATACATTACAATAAATATGGTCAATCTGAATATATACAAGGAGTAAGTAAAGTATACAGTATACACTACACAGGTGCAGTATACATAAGGTACCCTAACTGGCATGATTAGTGGTCAGACATTCCTAGTAGTTCTCGAGTTCTGCTGCCGTTAGTTCTCTGGCTGCAGGCAGCAGTCCCTGCTCACTGTTGTGGAGCCTGATGGCCGCTGGTACGAAGGACTGGCCGAGGCGGTTTGTAACATGCGTTACTTTATGAAGAAGATGTCAATGTGTTGATAAATGAAGTGTGGGCCCAATATGTTAGGATGTGCCAATGTCAGCATATTTGGGTCACTTGACCTTTAAGATTCCAGGTATGGGTGTGGTTAGGGGCGGTCCCAACCATCAGGGGGCCATCTTGGATTGGAATCATGGCCTCATGGAGTTTTGTTTGCTACTGCTATTGTGAGAGGAAGGAGGGATTTTGCCAGGCCTCCTAAAAGATTCTTCAGTAACCAAGGACAGGTCAGCTGCAGTGGTGCTTCCCAGTGGATTACTTCTTTTTTCTTTCCTTTTCTAAGATGTGGATCAACCCAGGACGTATCACCTTTTGGACACTCAAATGTTTGAGTGTTATTGGACACTACTAACTACCATGCAGGCTGCATGGTCTGGTAGGCCTGAACATTATACACGGTACATTATACATGGTAAACATACATGGTAAACATACATGGTAACATAGGCATGGTAACATTATACACGGTAAACATACATGGTAAACATACATGGTAACATCATACACGGTACATTATACATGGTAAACATACATGGTAAACATACATGGTAACATAGGCATGGTAACATTATACACGGTAAACATACATGGTAAACATACATGGTAACATCATACACGGTACATTATATATGGTAAACATACATGGTAAACATACATGGTAACATAGGCATGGTAACATTATACACGGTAAACATACATGGTAAACATACATGGTAAACATACATGGTAACATCATACACAGTACATTATACATGGTAACAGTTATGTTGGGGCTAATGGACTGTAAAGCTGACAGGACCGTTCTTATTGGTTTGAGATGATTTTTGTTGTACCATACGTTGCTATGGGGTGCCCCATTTATTTTGATCCTCTTTTTGGTTAATACAACACTTTGAATTTAACACTGTTCCAGTACTCTCATTCTTTATAGTTTATTATTATCAAGCATGTTACAGAAATGGCAACCATGAAGGGACTTAAAAAAAAAAAAAAAACAGTGTAAAATATTCTCTATGTTGTTGTTAAGAGCTTTTGTTTTGTTTTGTTAGTTTGGGGTTGCTATACCATGGCTACATCTATGCATTCTCCTATTCCAGGGAGTATTGTTGAAGAAGAGGTTGCCTCAGACCAAGAAGAGGTTGCCTCAGACCAGGGAGAGGGAGAACTTGCTGAAGCTCTCATAGACTTCACGGCTGGCCCTTTTGTGACAAGGAGAGATCCTGTACAGGAGCTAGCTGAGACTCTTAATGACTTATATGTGAATGATGACTGCTCTGGGGGTAGTGAGGAACAGCAACCTGAGGTCACTGTTATCCATTCTGGCGCATTATCTACCTCTGGGATGGGGGAAGCTGAAGTAGCTACTGACATTACACAGCTTCAGTCACGTTTGAGTGCTGTGGAAAGAGAGATCCAGGCTTTCCATATAAATACAACTAGACAAGATGACATGCTCAGGTATTACATTGACCGTAAATGTCAACGACTACAACAGACTTTTCAGAGCGATATTAATAACCTCCAACAGTCAATGGTGGAATGTTTGAAAAGACGAGATAAACAGCTTAATGCCCAACCACAAAACCCCATCAGGAGGACTAGCACTCCTGTACGGGATGATACACCGTCTGTTCACTTTTCTGTTTTCAACCCTAGGAGCGTGCCTGCTGAGTTCAGAGGGAGCTCGAGGAGAGAAATGGGAGCACCTGTTCACAGCTACAAACTGCCGGTGAAAATCGGGTTTCCTTGCTTTGGTGGTCCAGAGGACGACACTGATCCGCTGTCATACATAGAGAAGTGTGAGGAGTTCCTGGCCCTTCATCAGCTGACCCATGAAGGTATTTTGGCAACCCTAAATACTGTGCTAAAGGACACCGCCAAAGATTGGTGGCGGGTGGAAAGGTCAAGGGTCAAGACATGGGCACAGTTTAAGTCATCATTTCTAAGGTCATTCCTCTCAGAAGACTATGAGGCGGAAGGAGAGAAAAGGCTTCGGGATCGGATTCAAGGCCAAAAGGAGAGTATTAGAGACTTTGCATTCCAATATAGGGCGTTGTGTATGCGTTGGAGGCCAGGTTACAGTGAAAAGGAGATAGTCAATCTCATTTTGCGCAACTGCAATCCCAAGTTAGCTAGTAGTGTTAGAGGAACCGCCCACACAGTTGATGAGCTGGTGAGAATCGGGACTCTCATTGAAGCTGACTGGGCTAGTCAGTCTTCCTATTGGGATAAAGTCAATGCTAATGCAAGTAGAGACAGAGAGTGGGGAAAGAGACCCAAACCGAGTAAGGATCCCCCCCAGCCAAAGGAGAGCTACAGGGGACTAGGACCAGGGTATGTGAGCACACTCATGCATGACTCCCCTAGTGACTCCAGCATTCAAGGACACCAGAGTAAGATTGTAGTTCCAATATTGGTTCGTGGAGTGAGGTGCAATGCATTGCTGGACACAGGAGCTACATACACCCTGCTGCAAGAGTCTCTCTGGACACACATAAAGAAACCTCAGGAATCCTTGACATCAAGTCCAGAGCAATCATTCCTCCTGGCAGATGGAAAAGTTCATCCTGCTTGGGGGCGGGCTAAACTTTGTTTTGAGTTGCATGAGGACTTATGGCTGATGGATGCCTACGTTATGAGCAAAGAACACTTGGCCTTCCCAGTTGTGTTAGGCCTTGACTTCCTGTTTAAGACGGGAATCCAACTTGACTTTAAGTCGGGGACATATGGGATTAGGCATGGAGGGAAACTCCAGTTCCATCGCTTTCTTCAAGAGGAGGTAGGATGGGAGGGTCACTGGGATGAAAAGAGGAAGCCCTTGGTGGGGCTGTACTTAGCAGCAACCCCTGTAGCCCAGCAAGAAGTCAATCTCCAAGTACTTGTCAGCAAGGCTGACGTGGATCAGTCCACCAAGGAAGCCCTACATCACCTTCTACTCCAGTGGCCAAAGGTCTGTTCAGAGCAGCTTGGGCAAACAGAGGTGGTGACACACACCATCCAAACGACAGATGAGCAGCCAGTTCGAAAAAAGGCATATCGGGTCTCACCGAAGAAAAAGGCTGTGGTGGATAGGGAAGTGAAGTCCATGCTGGAAAAAGGAATTATCCAACCTTCCAAGTCTCCCTGGGCTGCGCCTATGGTAATCGTTAAGAAAAAGGATGGAGGCGATCGCCCCTGTGTGGACTATAGGGGTCTCAACTCCAAGACCCCTCTTGATGCCTACCCTATGCCGAACATTCATGAAATCTTGGAATCGCTGAATGGTGCAAAGGTGTTCAGCACCTTAGACCTCAAAAGTGGCTACTGGCAGGTGAGGATGGATCCAGCCAGTCGGCAGAAAACTGCCTTTGTGACCCATGCCGGACTCTTTGAATTTAGAGTCATGCCTTTTGGCTTGAAGAATGCTGCTGCTACGTTTCAGCGCTTGATGGAAGTGGTGCTAGCCGATCTTAAGGGAGTCACGTGCTTTGTTTACATAGATGACATTATAGTCTATTCAAAATCTGAAGCACAGCACCTTCAGGATCTGGCTGATGTTTTTGAATAGACTATAATGTCATCTATGTAAACAAAGCATGTGATATGTGGCTGAATGTGCTTCTCATCTTGGCTAGCTCCTCATAGAAAGGGTGGGAGGGGTTCTCCAGGATAGCAGCCAGCTTCCTTCTCATCCTTCTTTCTGCCACCACCTTTAGTCTGACCAGCTCAACTCCCACCATGGAGCTAGCCTTCCTCACCAGCTTGTTCAGTTTGTTGGTATCCCTTGAGTTGATGTAGCACTAAAAACAAGATTACAAACATCACAAAACAAACCGGTCAGACTACTGCTTGATCTTATTCTTAAAACCCACCTCACCCCTGCCCATTTTGACAACCTAGGATGGCTTAGAGTAGACGACAGAGTACAGCAACTTGCAATGGGCCTGGTCTACAAGATACACTACACCACTAAGGTACCCATGTACATGTCGAGATACTTCCCAAAGGTCAGTAAATACCACGACCACAACACCAGAGGGAGTTCCACGAATCATGTCCAACCCAGATTCGGCTCAAACAAGGGACTAAACACGTTTAGCAATTATGCCACAACAATGTGGAACGCCCTACCCACAGCCGTAAAATAATGTGAATCCCTACCCACTTTCAAAACCGCACTAAAAAAGCACCTACGGGAGGCCTCAATTCTAAACTGGCCCCGGTAAATGTCCCAACCCTCCCAGTGTACAGTTCCCTTCCCCCCCTCCCCAATGTACACTCCCCCCCCCCCTCAAATGTATATATTCTCTTTTAGAAACTCTGTCTGTAAATAAACAGTACTGTATATTTGTATATCTTGTATGTCATAAATGTCTGGAAGTAGCAGTACTGTATATCTGTATGTCATGTATGTCATAAATGTTATGAATTGAAAATGGGGGACCCTGATATAAACAAGACAAAAGTCTTTCTCTGGTGTGCATTCCCTTAACAATTGTGTGTATTGAGATGTACTGTATTGTACCCATTCTGCAATCTGTTAATACAATTTTAAATCAATCAATCAATAGCGCCCCCAGCATGCCACAGCAAAGAAGAGGATGCTGGCTACTACAGACTGGTAAAACAACTGCATCAGTCTATTGCACACATTGAAGGACCTGAGTCTCCTCAGGAAGAACAGCCTGCTCTGCCCCTACCTGTAGAGGGCCTCTGTGTTGTCCGACCAGTCCAATTTGTTATTTAGGTATACGAAAGTCTTTCTCTGGTCTGCATCCCCTTAACAATTGTATGTATTGAGCTGTACTGTACTGGACCCATTCTGCAATCTGTTAATAAAGTTTTCAATCAATCAATCCAAGGAATTTGTATGTCTCCACCATCTCCACCTCATCCCCTTTTTCCCCATAGGGTTTCTGGCATTTCAGTGTTCATTGAAAGTGATACTGACCTCCACAACTTTATGACCAGTGTCTGTCTTCATAATACACATTGAGTGATTCTCTGGACTCAATATTACATTGATGAGTCATAACTGACTGTAAGAAAGAAAAATAGGTCATTGATTGGATTGACACGTAAATGTCAGTCAAGTCAGACTTACAAAGAGCAGTTGTTTGAAATATTTTTCAAATGCAAAAGAGCCCCGCTTGGTATGGCACTTTGTTTCCTTTTTTTGTTTCGATGTGATGTGTGGATTAGAGTTGAGAGGGGGTAGGGGAGGGGTTGCTATTGCTGGCTACAACTCAGGCTCTGCCAAGAGAGGTCTGGAGAAAATGTAACTATTAACTACTAAGTTACTAAACTCCAACCCCTATCACACCAAAACAAAAACTGTAAACCACAAAGTCACAGAGAAGCTAGAAATTGGTGTGCAACATTTTGCAGCACATGCTATGATTCAGTTCATGAGCATTATGCTGATTGACATAGACAATAAAAGGTACTTTGAACTAAGCCTTGTAAATGTTTGTGTGTGTGTGTGCGCGAGTGTGTGTGTGTGCGTTCACACATTAGTGCATGCAAATGCTTGGGACAAATGAGAGTCTGTTATGCTGGATATTCAATTAATGTTCATAATTCAGGAAAGCAAGAGGACACCACCATTATCCATCTGGAGCTCATCTATCTGCAGTCAATTCAACAGCCTTTCCACAGGCTGTCTCTCACTCTCTCTGTTCTGTTTCCAATAGCATCTCTGGCAATGTCTTGCCTGATGTTTGTCTGTATAGTGCTGTCCGTGGTTCTAACACATTTTACCATTCGATACCCACAAGTATTAGCTTTCATGTAGTGTTCAGACAGTGTCATACACACACGCATGCATGCATACACACATACACATCTGTGCACACATAGCCCCTCTCTCTCTCTCTCTCTCTCTTTCTCTCTCACACACACACACACACACACACACACACACACACACACACACACACACACACACACACACACACACACACACACACACACACACACACACACACACACACACACACACACACACACACACACACACACACACACACACACACACAAAGGATTAGGAGCCGACATCACCATGGGAGTAGTACAGTGGCACTGGCTATAGGTATTAATTCACCACTTTTTCCTCCACAGCCGTATCAGAGATTTGGAGCCTAATGATTTCTGCAGAGCAGCAGAATAATAGGATCTTTCTCCACGCCACCCTTTGAAGTCAAAGAGCCCGATCAGCGAGGTAAAGACTGCCACTTATGGTGTGCCTTAGGTACAAATGAGAGCCATTCGTTTGCTGAGCCCTTCACAGGAATATCATACTGCGAGCACTGGTGTCAGACTAGGCAGTCATTTTCCATCCCCTGCCAAGATCAGAGAGAGAGAGAGAGAGAGAGAGAGAGAGAGAGAGAGAGAGAGAGAGAGAGAGAGAGAGAGAGAGAGAGAGAGAGAGAGAGAGAGAGAGAGAGAGAGAGAGAGAGAGAGAGAGAACGAGAACGAGAACGAGAACGAAAACAAACAACCATGAACCATTTAATTCCTATGCTCTGGTGCAAAAACCTGCCAAAATATTATTTTCATGCCTGAGACTGTTGTTATGGTAGATGATAGGAGTGTAACGGTACACAGAAGCCACGGTTTGGTACGTACCTCGGTTTTGGGGTCACGGTTAGGTATGAGTTTGGTACAACAGGAGAAAAGCTACAAAAATTCCAAATGTACAAGTTCAAGTTTCTTTAATAGTTGTGATAGTAAAATACAGAATACTTTTCCACTAGAGTGGGTGTTACGGTGAGTGTTTATTTAAAGTGAGTGTGTGCATGTTGAAGGAATCTATGTTTTTCAATGTGTATATAATGTATATATCGGTGGGTGATCTACTCAGACGGATCTATAGATCTTAAAAGTAGCCGGCAGTCAGTGTGTGTTAGCAGGAGACTAACAGCAGCAGATGAGGATTCGGGCTGTGCTGTTAACATCAACAGCTGATAGCCACAGCATTAAGATTACTCGATCTGGAGAAAGTGCATTACCAAGCGTTTGTTTGGGGTAAGATGGGCGGTAATATCAACATCGCCGTTGCTATAGTGATTTGGGTCAAAGAGCCGTTGTCAAAGACTGTGTTACGTAGTAACAAGAAAAGGGGGCGGGCCCCCGTTGTTAGGGGGAAGACGTTATGATGTGAGTTTCTTCCGGGATAAGTTAGACTGAGACCCGAGGCACAATCGAGCAGATGCGCTGATCAGAGACTGTAAGATCCTTCCTCACCCTCGCCGGGTGGGGGAGGGGGAATATGACACATCATCGCTAGCTTCAGCTAACAGGGACGTTTTGGCTACGACGAGGCCCAGAACCATGGGACTGATGAGAGAAAAGACGGTGGAGAATACTGAATTTAGTTTTCCTTCAAAGACTGTTCAAGCACATTACGGAATTGGTTACATCTGGTACAGAGGCTATGTTTATGAAAATAAACATGAGGATCTAAGGAAAGAGATCACGTTGCAGTGTCGTTTCTTATGACTAACGGATGTACTAACAGGGGTTGATACCGTGTGTGACAGCCAATGTGAAGGATTGAAAACAAACACAACGCAGAACAGGGAGAGTCACGAAGGAGATGACGAGATGAGATTGGCTGATTACAGAAACATCTAACAATGTGGATGTGTGTGCTGTGAGTGTAGATGATGGGTTGTTAAATAGTGTCATTGTCATTGAGCATCCTGATGGCCTGGGGATAGAAGTTCCTTCTGAGTATCTCTGTACTGGCCATGAGACTCCGGTATCACTTTCCTGACCGCAGCAGTTCAAAGAGGCAGTTGTTTGGGTGACTAGAGTCTTTGATTATTCTCTTAGCCTTGCTCCTGCAACGCTTGTTGTAAATGTCCGGGATAGTGGGAAGTCCAACTCCAAGGGCTAGATCCACAAAGAATGGATTGCACAGTGCTAATTGCACCCTTACTTACAATTCATTATGAATTGAAAATGGGGGACCCTGATGTAAACAAGACGAAAGTCTTTCTCTGGTCTGCATCCCATTGTGTGTATTGAGCCGTACTGTATTGTACCCATTCTGCAATCTGTTAATAAAATTTTCATTCAATCAATCACCGTCGGCTGAACGGGCCACTCTCTGTAGTCTGCTACGGTCTTGTGCGGTGCTATTCCCAAACCAAGAGGTGATGTTACCAGTCAGGATGCTCTCTATTGTTGAGTAGAAGTTCTTGAGTATCTTCTGACTCACTTTTAATTTCCTTAGGCGCCTAAGGAAGTAGAGGCGTTGCTGTGCCTTTTTCACTACACTGTCAATGTGTGTGTTCCATGTCAAGTCCTCGGATATGTGGACTTGAGGTACTTAAAGCTGTTCACTCTCTCGACCGGTGCCCCGTCGATGCTGAGGGGGCTGTAGTCCCTGGCCCCCGTCCTCCTAAAGTCCACAATCATCTCTTTTGTTTTGCTGACATTCAGGGAGAGGCAGTTCTCCTGACACCACCGCGCCAGATCCTCTACCTCTTCCAGGTAGGCCCTCTTGTTGTTTGCAGAGATCAGGCCCACCACTACTGTGACTTGATGATTGTAATGGATTGGATTTATTTTTCTACTGAATGCACAAAGAGGAAATTGGTATCCGTCTTCTAAATTTCAGTGACCAACACACACATGTCCCAATGCACCATGACAGTTTGGGCACAAACAGCCTCTAGTGTTCAATCAGTATCCTCCTAAAGTAGGTTAGGGAAGAAATTAAACCTATAATGTTGAGTTGCCGGACTGCATGCAGGGGAGTGCTGATGCTTTTTATTCACCATTGTCATGTTGTTGATGAGGTTGTTGTTGATGTTGTTGTGCAAACGCACACAAAGCACAAGGGTGTAATCATGTCTGTGTGCATGTGTGTATGTCTGTCCAATCTGTAACCGCAATAATTCATGCATGTCTATTTCAAACTTGGTGCCAAGGACACTCACTATTATTATTTTTCCCAAAGCAGTCAAAGATTAACTGTGCTGATTGATGTAGATGTTTTGGTATACCGGTATTAGCAGGACCGAGATGCGACCAATGAAGGACTGAGGGATGCAAGGTAAGGATGCAAGCAAGGTTGACAGTAGGTCCACTCAGACGACACTACACACGATTATATTGTGTGTATATTATGTGTATATTCCCTTATTCACCCACATATACACGACTGGTGGACAGGTCTAGAGTGCTAGTGTAGCAGGTATATTAAATATACAGTAATGCATTCCACTAATATTCCCTCATGTTTTATTTGATTGATCTTATATTATTTATTGTCACTTTTATATTCTGATGGTCTTTACAAAAGATTGTTTTGGGAGCTACGTCTTTTATTTTGAAATCGTCACTTCCTCCTGCAGCAACGTATTCTACCTGCGTTAGCACTTCTTTCCTCAGTCTGTTGATAACCAAGCTGAGGTAAGGTGCTTGTCCTGTGTACATTGGTAGATCTCTGGTCTAAGAGTCGATAATATTGTATTATATATAATCCCAAACAGTGAACCGGGTTTATAAAGTAACTCAATGTTGATAATGTGCAGTTGTACATTTGTTTTCTAGGAGGTTTGACCGTCTTAGCGAACTTTCTCATAAGTGCACTGGTTAGCTCCTAGCAATGGGAGGGGGGTCCACACACAGCTCGTGCTGATAGCATGCTAATTGGCGTCTTTTCTCAATCGCAGCCTTGTGAGCTGCCGACGCCATTTCATGAATGTACCCTAATGCTGCGGCATTGTTCTGTTCTATTATCTGACAGGTATGTTTGTAGCTTCCATGTGTTGGTCAATTGTGTTTCGTACTGTATTTATTTTTTAGTTTTATTCCCATGTCTGAAAGATGTTAATTAGCCGGTGGTGTATTAATTTCAAGTGTAATTATAATTGTGTATTGTGTATATTGTGTATTATTTTATTTTATATTGTAACAGATTTGATATCTGAATGTTTTATAAGGCATACTAGCCGCCTAGCAGTCTGTTGAACCATGCTGAGCCTCGTGAGCTGCCGACGCCATTTCATAAATGTACCCTAATGCTGCTGCACAGGGATGTGCACAGGACTTTAGAGGGGCAGGTGCTCAAAGGCTGAAAAGGGCACTGGGCCTGTGCTATTTTTGGGGGCCCTTTTCGGGCGGGGATGGGCCTTTTTATGCTTTTTGGGTTTTTTTTGTGATCAAATATTGAATATTGAACTATAATAATCAGTGCAGGAGCTCACTTATCCTTGAAAGACACTTAAAAGACACTTTAAGTCACTGACTTAAAAGGCCCATACATCTCCATAAATGTTCAGGGTGGAGGGAATAAGTGCATACCCTACAGTACATACCCCAAGTCTGCACAGCAGACTCGGTTGGCACTGCTCAAAACGTACCTTTTTAAAATAGCTTTTAAATGCATTATTATCTTTATTTCATTGTCTTATTTTTCTTTATTTCTATACATTTTACTTAAATATTTTATTATAATTTGTATCATTGTTTTATGTAGTTTTTTCTGATCATTTTATTTGTTCTTTTTTAATGTCAACATATTATTTAAATTATTCAAATGGACCTCAAACATGTTCCGTTGTGATGTCACAGTATGATGTCATAATCAAACATTCTAGAACATTTGTGATGTCACAGTATGATGTCATAATAGACCATTTGTGATGTCACAGTATGATGTCATAATCAAACATTCTAGAACATTTGTGATGTCACAGTATGATGTCATAATCAAACATTCTAGAACATTTGTGATGTCAAAGTATGATGGCATAATCAAACATTCTAGAACATTTGTGATGTCACAGTATGATGTCATAATAGAACATTCTAGAACAGCGGTTCCCAAACTGTGGTGCGCGCACCCCTTGTGGTGCGTGAGCGCCCTCTAGGTGGTGCGTGACATGAAAAGGCTAATGGTGGTAAAAAATAAATAAAAACTTTTCTTTTTTACAATACAATTTCATAAAAATCTTAGTCAAACCTTTAGTATTATGGATATTAAACATGCTGGCAGAGTACATGCATCTATGTTGTCATGAACATTTTAATTAAATAAAGAAATTCCCTATCCATAGTCGCAGTAGGAAGAGATAAAATAAAAAATTTAATTAAATAAATTCCCTACCTACTGAGAGAAAATGGTGGTTTTTCAATGTATGTGATGTATAGATTGGGGAGAGATGACAGCTAAAATGGTAGATCGAAATGTGCATGGAAGCAGGAGACGGTGATATTGACGGTGGTGGAACCAGTGGTTTCACAGGCACAGGCCGCGTCAGTGAGGGTTTTGTTATGCATTCCTTGGAAGAACATCTGAGATAAGACGGAGTGTCTCCCAGAGAGGGAGAGCGGTTCACAGTGAATGAAAGTTTATTAGTGTTAAAGGTTATGCAGTTGTCATGACAACACGTCGCATGACAACCAGAAGGCGGGGCCGTCGTTGCGACGACGAACATCTATGAGTCGAATGGTGTTTCCGGGTGGAAGCCAGACTAAAATCTGACTGAGACTAAGAGGGAAGAAACCAGAAGAGACTCTCTCCTCTCATTGAGAGAGAGGGGGGGGGGGGGGAGAATGGCACATCACCAGTAGCTTCGGCTACCACGAGGATGGTCTTAGGCTAACGAACAGGCCTGAACACTATTGGACTGAACAGCAAAAGGACGATAATATGAACACACCGAAAGATCATTAGAAATATACTCTTCAAGGACAATACAATCTGTTAACATCTGAGCTGAGGTTTCTGTTTAGAGAAATAAAACCACGCTTTTCCTTGTAAGGTATTTCACGTTGTCGAAGTGTCGAATTCTTACGGAGGTGGGGAAGTATTATGGTTTATGGATTGCACTAACGGGGGAAGATAAGGATCTTATCTACCAGTATCGGAGACGTCAGGACCATTAAAAGTACACAAATCCAGAGGAATTGGATGGAGGGCCAAACAGACGAAGACGTGATACTGGCCAGTTTGATCAGAATCTTACAGTTGATGCCGTTGGGACCCGGATTTGCAAGAGATTAAAACAACGGGAACAGTTGGTTGTTGATGACAGCCTAATGGGGCGACAGTGGACAACAGTCATCAATGTGTGGGAGAATCATGATCGAAGCAAGGCCGGCCAGCCCTGGGAGAGAGCGGCGAGTCGAGCGGTCAGGAGGCGAACCAGCGCTGTAGGGGAAACAGCGCTCCGATCAAAAATGTGAGTTCACTGTGCACACGGTTGTTTTGATCTTTTATAGCCAAATAAAAACGAACAGATAGTGAATCCGTAAACGTAAACATTTCTAGTTTGACACAGAGAGAGAATGCCAGCTGTAATAATATGAGCAGAGAGCCATGGTGAAAATCGAGGGTGTTATCTACAGAGAATGAAAAGCAAATGAGGCAGGCTGCACAGTTTTGGTTTAAGGAGGGTAAATGCGAGATGAGGAAAGGGGGGGGGGGGGGGGGGGGGGGGGGGGGCGCTTGAATCAGATCGAAAAATTGTTATGGCGGGACTGTTTTCATAACAGAAGGAAAGTCGAAAGGAGATTGTACCAGTGTGTATTATGTCCGATCAGGCAAGAGTATTAGTCTGAGAAAGCGTCCCCTGATAATGGATAGGAAAGAGAGGAAAAACAGCGGTGTTTTCAGGCCTTGGAAGGAAGGGCAGCGGCCGTTTGTTGAGAGAGTAGCCATTTGCACCGAGTCAAAATGGCCGCAGAGCCACGAGGGGTTTAGAATCAGGAAGTGACACGTCACCTACAATCCTCTAGACTGAGTTTTGGCCGCCATCTAGGGGGGCAGTGGGATAATACAGGCAAATGGAGGAGTAGGTCGCCACCTAGGGGCGGAGGGGGGGGGGGGGGGTAGTGCTGGGGAGTTTCCATTACCCATAGGGGAATATTTAGAGTTTAAGTTAATTAAGGAGTTTAATTTTTTCAAGATTACCAACTGCTTGTGTGTATACACGGTGGTGTATGTAGAACTTTGTAAAGGAACTCAAAGTGTGGTATAGAGCGACGGGACAGCTCCAGGGCGACGGTAGACAGCCCCGTAGGATATAGAGCGACGGGACAGCTCCAGGGTGACGGTAGACAGCCCCGTAGGATATAGAGCGACGGGACAGCTCCAGGGCGACGGTAGACAGCCCCGTAGGGTATATAGAGCGACGGGACAGCTCCAGGGCGACGGTAGACAGCCCCGTAGGGTATAGAGCGACGGTGACAGCTCCAGGGCGATGGTAGACAGCCCCGTAGGGTATAGAGCGACGGTGACAGCTCCAGGGCGACGGTAGACAGCCCCGTAGGGTATAGAGCAACGGTGACAGCTCCAGGGCGACGGTAGACAGCCCCGTAGGGTATAGGGCGACGGACAGCTCTGTTGTATGTTAGATGATAGTACGAGTACGTATGTGAGTTAGGAGCAGGGAACCAACCTGCTCTGTTGTATGTTAGAGCGATGCTCGGTTGTATGTTATGATCATAATAATAAGATCGATATACAGGTTAATTAAATAAGTTTAATTATGAAATAAGAGGGAGTTCGATCTCCAGTGGGGCCTTCTCACACCTAATAAATAGGCAGAGTCTTGAGGGGACACGTCACCAGAAAGAACTGGCGCGCGCTGGGGGTCACCCGTGGGACAAACGTAGAGCGCCGAGTGGGTATCGTTTAGCTGCTGGTGTCACGCCGGAAGACAACAAAACAGGGAACAGCCCTGTAGGATTAGATATGGGTGTTGAGAAGGTGGGGGACTAATAGAGAACAAATAGCGCCATGGGCTGTAGGACACTCACACCGTCCAACAGTCTGAAAGGGTGTGGCCATGGCAGGGGCTTGCAGAGGAAAAAAATATATAGAGAACGAGCTGCAGGCCCAAAGCCACGGTAGACTAATAGAAAACACAGGGTTGAGTGTACAGAAAGACTGCCGGTGTTGTGTTTCTGCTTTCAAGGGGGGAATGACACCGACAGCGATGGAGATGGCCAGGAGACAGACTGGAGGAGGAGGAAGCCGCAGGGGCCAGGCACCGCAGCCTGGTACACAGATGATCCACGACGAGAGGGAGGAGACGGCGGCGGTGGAGATGAGCCTCAACCAAGATGACCGACAGGGCGGAGATGACCGACGGGGCGGAGACGGCCGACGAGGCGGAGTCCAGTGGTCGCAGGCGGTGTTGCCCAGGGGAGAACGAGGCGGACATCGGAGGGGCCTTCCCGGCGGAGACGCTGTTTAGAGAGCGTTTTGAAACAACAGAGCACGGGCGGTGAATCATGGACAAGCAGGGACTTCCTTTCAGAGTCAATCAGGAGATCGAGAGACGAGACAACAGCGAGAAGTCCTGTGTTCATTGATTAGGAGTATGAGATATAAATGGAGGATTCATATATAAGATATATGTATAGAAGGATATATATATATATAGAAGGTAGATAAGAGGGAGAACAGTAGAACAACAGGATATAATTATTGGGAGCAGACAGGGGGGCTCCAATGGTTATGAGTCGTTGGATGTTGTTGGTTTTGGTGGTCGGTTTCGGTTCCCTTTGTGCACGAAGGGGGGCGCAAACAGACATCAGGCAGCAGGATCACTGGGTTGACCGTGGGCCGTCTTCGTTTCTTGTGCACGAGAGACGAGGTTGGTTTGCTTCAACCACAGGCTATTTTTGGCATAATTAATTAAAAAACCAAATAATGATTTATGATTCTGAAGGGGTGATAAGAATCAAGGGGGGATTGAGAGAAAATGGTGGTTTTTCAATGTATGTGATGTATAGATTGGGGAGAGATGACAGCTAAAATGGTAGATCGAAATGTGCATGGAAGCAGGAGACGGTGATATTGACGGTGGTGGAACCAGTGGTTTCACAGGCACAGGCCGCGTCAGTGAGGGTTTTGTTATGCATTCCTTGGAAGAACATCTGAGATAAGACGGAGTGTCTCCCAGAGAGGGAGAGCGGTTCACAGTGAATGAAAGTTTATTAGTGTTAAAGGTTATGCAGTTGTCATGACAACACGTCGCATGACAACCAGAAGGCGGGGCCGTCGTTGCGACGACGAACATCTATGAGTCGAATGGTGTTTCCGGGTGGAAGCCAGACTAAAATCTGACTGAGACTAAGAGGGAAGAAACCAGAAGAGACTCTCTCCTCTCATTGAGAGAGAGGGGGGGGGGGGGAGAATGGCACATCACCAGTAGCTTCGGCTACCACGAGGATGGTCTTAGGCTAACGAACAGGCCTGAACACTATTGGACTGAACAGCAAAAGGACGATAATATGAACACACCGAAAGATCATTAGAAATATACTCTTCAAGGACAATACAATCTGTTAACATCTGAGCTGAGGTTTCTGTTTAGAGAAATAAAACCACGCTTTTCCTTGTAAGGTATTTCACGTTGTCGAAGTGTCGAATTCTTACGGAGGTGGGGAAGTATTATGGTTTATGGATTGCACTAACGGGGGAAGATAAGGATCTTATCTACCAGTATCGGAGACGTCAGGACCATTAAAAGTACACAACGCAGAGGAATTGGATGGAGGGCCAAACAGACGAAGACGTGATACTGGCCAGTTTGATCAGAATCTTACACTACTCATGGCCTTAACTGACAACCAACAGGAACCAAACAATATTTTTTTGTATGCCTAATAAATATAACTAATATACATTATTTCAAATTGGGATTTTCACTGTGTAAATCATGAAATTTAAGAAACGTTTTAATCAAAAACGTACGTTTTAATAATAATAATAAACAATAATGTCTCTGGCGTGTCTGACACAGGTGTCATTCATCTGTGCACGGAGACCAGCAACAATTTTTTCTAACAGAAACCCATTGGGGGGTGCGTCAGCTAGGTCGGGATGTGACAGGGGGTGCACGGCCAAAAAAGTTTGGGAACCGCTGTTCTAGAACATTTGTGTACAGTATATATTCAACAATTCTCTCAGAAGTTCTCAAATCTCAGATGACCAAGTGAAGATATCACTTGTTGTTTCTGGCTACTTGTCTGTAAGCTTGAATATATTCTGTAGATACAATTTTAAATCCCCACATGGAAAAGGAAACAATGTCCTGTACAATCCTTAATGAGCTGCATCTGGAGGGAAGGCTCTGTGATGTGGTTATTAAAGTCAGCAGCACTGAGTTTAATGCCCACAAGGCCCTCCTGTGTGACTGCAGTGACTATTTCAGGTAAGTTTAGCTTGGTTCAGGTTAGCTTGGTTCAGGTTAGCTTAATTCAGGTTAGCTTAGTTCAGGTTAGCTTGGTTAGTAAACAGATACCATACTGTACTTTATGCGAATTTTTTTATTTGATTTTTTCAAAAAGGGCACTTTTTTATGAGGCTCAAAAAGGCAGGTGCTCAAGCACCCCTTGGGCTCTATGTGTGCACGTGCCTGCTGCTGCATTGTTCTGTTCTATTACCTGACAGGCTAAAATAAATACGTCACATTTTCGGCTAAAGATAAACCCGAATCTCCCTGTCTATCATTCAAACACCACACAACGCAGAGTCGTAGCGAGGGTCTGCTGAGGAGTAGCCTGATACCGGCTACACTAGTTCTTGTTGTTGTGTATTTTGTTACCTACATTTTTGTCGTTCTTTGTGACTCATTTTATGGGTGCTTTTTGTGTGGTTTGGTTTTGTTCTCTTTTGTTGCTGTTTGTGATTTATTTTCCATTTTGCCCTTGTAACCGTTTTAAGAGCACAAATGAGATGTGAGACCCATTGGGATTGTTCTGTTCAAACTAAAGAATACACGAATAAGTGAAATAGCTCAAGGTTGTTTGATTTCCCTTTCATCCAATATTTTATTAGTTCTCTGGCAAACTAATATCAGGGAGTCAGGAAAATGTATGACCGCGCACCGAGACACTGTTTTTGGCCGTGTTTAAAACGTGATGTTTCCGCTTACATCAAAACATGTCACACTTGTCAGTTAACAGGGAAGCCGAGTCAGACAATCAAACCGGCCCCACTCTGTCCTATTCCTGCTGTTGATCAGCCATTTGAACATCTGATTATTGACTGCGTTGGGCCGTTGCCGCGTTCCAAACAGGGACTTACTGCAATGTGTCAGGTGACCAGATACCCAGCAGTATTTCCGCTTAGATCAACTACGAAGTCCGTTGTCAAAGCACTGACGCAGTTAATTTCTGTGTTTGGGATACCCAAAATCATTCAGGGTGATCAGGGTTCAAATTTCACTTCCCATATGTTTGCAGAAATTCTCCGGCAACTTCACATAAAGCACAACAAAGCCTCAGCGTATCATGCACAGTCTCAGGGAGCCTTAGAGCGTTTTCATCAAACACTGAAGTCATTGCTGTGCTCTTATTGTACAGAGTTGGAGGGTGACTGGGAGGAGGGACTGCCATGGCTCCTATTGGCCTCCAGCGAGGTAGTCCAGGGGAGCACAGGGTTTAGCCCTAATTACCTGTTTTTTTGTCACAAAGTTTGTGGTCCCATGGCTGTTCTGAAAGACAGCTGGAACATGGCAGAACCCTCCCGAAAGCTGGTTGACTATTTTAATGGTTTCAGACGCAGGTTATTTTTGTCTGTTGAGTGTGCAAAAGAGAAGTTGGGGAGATCTCAGGGAAAGATGAAATCTCTTTATGATCGTCGTGCTGAGCCTAAGCAGTGGCTGGCGATCAAGTTTTGCTTTTGCAGCAGCATGCGTGGGAGCATGTAGTCAATGTCAGCCACAGTAGCACCTCAGATGTTTTCACAAAGCCTCACATCCACATGACGTACAATGAAATCCCCATTGATCAGGGTGGCACAGTTGGGGGTGGACGTTTGACGGAGCTGCTCCATTAATCTCCGGCTGCCTTACACCCGCACCACCAACAGTTGCAGCGCTCCACCTGCAGCTCTTACTTCATCCGCTGCTCCCATTTCAGTGTTGCGATGATGATGACTGTCAGTTGGTGGAAGTCGTCCTGTCTCAGGATGTTCTGTTGTTCACTTCCAGCGGTTGATGATGGATGCTGGGGCCTGGGGGAACAGGGGGGGTTCACCTCTCCTGTGTTTACGTCTCCTGGCTCGCCTCAAAGGGCTCCAAACAATGTGGCGTAGAGTGGGTGTTGCCCCTCGATCATCGGCGTATTTAGACCACTATCACTAGGGCACGTGCCCTAGTGATGATCATCTGTGCCCCAGTGATGAAAAAAAAAAAAAAAAATGTTTTTTTTTTTTTTTTTTTTTTTTTTTTTTTTTAACAAATGCTTTTTTATTTTCCCTTTTTTAACATGATCAAATGGTCATTTAACATGATCAAATAATTATTATAATATTTTTTACTTCGCTTTGAAATATTATAGTGAAATATTTTGCACTGCATTTATCTTGTTGAAATCCTCCAACAGGCTCTTTTTTGTAAGTTGACTGGTTTGCACACCAATAATACAGTGCAATAATAGAATAGTAGAATAGATAGTAAAATTATGCAATAGAATGGCCAGAGTAAAATAGTGCTACAGTACAATCAACAGCGGGGTGTATTAGAAGGCTATGGTGAAGAGGTACGTTTTTAGCTTATTTCTGAAAATATTAAGAGATCTAGCTTCCCTAATGTCCATAGGTAGTGTGTTCCATAACTTTGGTGCATAGTTAGCAAAGGCTGCATCCCTGATTTTCTTTAGACTGTGGCTTGGAACCTTCAATAGACCAGTAGTAGATGATCACAATGTTTATACTTTGTATATAAGGAGGAGGACCTTGAAATCAATTCTAAATGTTACCAGAAGCCAGTGTAGGTTACTTACTTGTAACTTCGGGTTTGATCCAAGGAGTAAGTTGCCCCATATTGCTCTGTAACATTTCTCTTTTTGTTATAGGACCGACTAGTAGGATTTCAGTTTTGCCCTCATTTAATTTTAGGAAGTTGTTCGTCATCCATTTGTTTATTGCTAAGAGACAGGCGGAAATGGAGTTTATAGCTGTGTGATCATTTGGTTCAGCGGAGATGTACAATTGTGTGTCATCTGCGTAACTATGGAAACATACATTGTGCTTTCTAATGATGTCTCCTCAATGTTCAATGTTCAATGCAATGTTCAATGCAAGTAAAGCACTTTAAACTTTAAGTATGACTAAATG
The DNA here is from genome assembly GCF_963971535.1 of Notolepis coatsorum. Taxonomy (NCBI): domain Eukaryota; kingdom Metazoa; phylum Chordata; class Actinopteri; order Aulopiformes; family Paralepididae; genus Notolepis; species Notolepis coatsorum. The sequence goes on along the minus strand of NC_140169.1, from coordinate 111,285,081 downwards.
CTTTATTGACTATATATATAGTAACTGTTCCAAAATGCATAGATTTCTATGTATTTTAGGGGTTTGGGTGGCTAGCTCTTTTTAATATAAATGTCAGATTGTTTTATTTATTTCATAGATTTCTATGCATTTCAGGAGTTTGGGGGGCTGGCTCCCCAAAATAATTAAATAACATAACCCTAACCTAACCCTAAAACCGAAATAAAGTTAAAAAAAAATAGTTACAAAATCCACCCATTTTCGCCCACAAACCGGCCAAAACCGGCCAAATTTTTTTCGCGGTCGCGCTACGCGCTCCCGCTTCGTAGTTGTTGGTGCCCTTCTGTGCCCTACTGAAGTGCTGGGTCTAGATACGCCCCTGCCCTCGATTACCCAGGTTTGTGTTTCTCGCACTGAATTTGAGAAATTATAGAAACCCTCTATACATTCCTTGATGGATCTCCTATGTAGCTGAATGACTTATTCTTACAAAGCACTACATCTAATAACCAAGTGCAGCTGTTCTTCTCCAGGCACATACAGTTGCCATAGCAACAGCAGACTAACTAGGCCGCACTTGTTAGCAAACATAATAGTATATAAAAGATAATGTGGTTGTCTGTACAATGGCCAAAACAAGGGAAAATCAATTGCACAATTAACCAATCCGAAGAAAGTATGACAGTGCAGCCTGTCTCGGCTGGTGTGGTGAACACTAGCCGGCGGCTAACAGATGAGCTAGGGTAGCTAGCCAACAAGGGCTAAAGCTTACAGACAGTGTTCGATTTACTCCGTATTCCATAATCAGAAACCAGTCCAGGCCAGGGTCAGAGCCAATAGATCAGTCAATAAATCAAAAGTACTGATGAGCCAAAGTCCAAAATCTAGAAAATCAAGTAAACAAATAATTTTGTCGGACGAGAAGTGATCACACACAATATGCAGAAGCAGAATTCTCCTGTGGAAGTGACTATACAGTATGTCCAGAGACATGAGATAACAAAGGGCTTGTTGATTGCTGTGTGTGTAAGGATTACCAGAGAACCAAACCATTTATTCCAGTATTTCCTGGGCCCCGTTCCCCGTACCTGGATAACTGAGTTAGCCGGATAACTTTCGGTCAAGCCTGACTTAAGCCGGACCTTCCCATTCCCCGAAGCTCGATTGTCTAAATCACCATGACAACAGATCAAAAAGTTTGAGCCTGGTCGGGAGCAGGGTTAAGTTCAGTTAGCCGGATGAAACATGGCCACGCCCCCGCAAAGAAGTGACAGCTCGCTTCCTGAAATGATTCTCACAGTCTAGGATCTGCATTATACCATTCTGAATTACGTTTTTGTGCTCCATTCTTCCAGAGGGGGCTTTTGAAATGTAAAATAGACCCAAAATGCTGATACTAAATTCACTTTGTCCTAAATAATGCACGTTATATATACCGTGGCGCTCGCTAGGTGCGATGTACACATTATGTGGTTATTTTAACAACGCGCAGCATTACAAATGTGAATCCCGCGGGGATATTTTTAATGAATGAAACCTATCGGCCGTTTGGCTCTGATTAGTTTCATATATTCTCCTCCGCTGTAGATTTGCTTAACGGAGCGCCCGGGATTGTGTTTCATTCAAGCATAAAATTGAAGTGTCTATGCAGGGATTGTGGTTTTTGTGTGATATTGTAACTGGGATTAAAATGTCTGATGAGATGCGCTGTTTGACGGATTTGAGAAATTGAATGAGCCGTTGACGTCACATTAATGCATTTGAGAATAAAGAGATAAAACTTCATTCAAAAGAAAAAATATTCTAAACACGGGTCTCTTGTCCATTGATGGTCTTGGATAAACAATGAATCTATCCGTTCTGGCACAGTGGCGCAGCGGTAGTGCTCAATCCTGGCAACCGGGCGACCGTTGTTCGAAACCCCGCGTTTCCAATATAATTTTTTGGAATATAATATTAATGATTATACGCAAAAGTAGCCTAGTTTTAAGTTAAAATATTATAAATCTACATGCATTGAGGATGTCATTCTTTATATAGCTCTCAACGTGCACCAAATTGAATTATTCCTACATTGCAAAAAGAAGGAGAGACTAGGATTCGAACCCGGGCCGTCTGCGTGAAAGTCAAAAGCAGAAACCGTTACACCACAGTGGAGATAAGTAAAAGGTCGACCATACATCAATCAATGGGTAAGAGAGCCGTATCCTTATTCTGGATAACAGTTTAACTAATTGTTTTCGCTAGCAAGATCTCATTTGATTATTCAATCCATAAACCTACTGCCAGCAGGCAATTTTTTTTTTTTTTTTAAACTTTGACCAGTCAGCTGGTTCTTTTTAGCGTTTATCGCTTTTTCGTCGCATTCATACTTGGTCAAGTTCAACCGACAGAAGCAGGCTGAAAGGGTTCAGATGGGGGGAAAGACACTCTGGGAAAGGCACGGCTGCCGTCCGGGATTCGAACGCGCTCAGCCCCAGATCCGCGCGAGCGTGGTTGTCCACGGCGCTGAAATAGCACTCGCGGTACGTGGTGAGCTACTGGAGCTCCCCTCCAGCAGGCAAGTTTAAAGAAATATAATCTGATTGATTGAGGTAATGAGGGACTTATAATTAGCCTATAGATAACGATAACTTGTCGGCGAGGCGATTGAGCCGTACTGCAATCTGGTAATAAAGTTTTAAATCAATTAATCAATCAATGCCGTTAGAAAATCAGGATCTCTGCTATCGATAAGTGCTGGCTTTTCAACTGAAGCGGCCGCGCGCACTTATCCTGGGTCTCAAGTCTGGTTCGAGTTAACAAGACTGAATCCACCTTCGAGGAACAGGAAAATCCCGGCTTCAAACATCGGGTTAACTGAATCTGGATAATGGGACTCTTGATCGACTTAGTTGAACCAGGTACGGGGAATAGGGCCCAGGTTCATTCTTTCAGGCCAAAGAACCATCACATCACATGAAAAAAACATGAATCATCCATTAATTTACTTATTATTATTTTATGCAAATCATTGCTCCCTTTCCCCTCACATAATATTCATACTACAATGGGGCCATGTATTGAAATGTGTAGAATGAACCCATTTCTTTTGCCTTTTTTTATTTATTTTTTAAAATGTGTATGCATATTTCAAACTATTGTATTTTTCTCTAGAAAATAATTAACCTCATTGCTCCCAATCTACACCTTACATTTTCAAGCTGAAAAAAACAAACATAATTTTTATAAATTGTATCCTCTGATAAAGTCATCCATATTTATTTATTCCTAGATTCCCTTTAATCCTGCCATTAATCACATCATGTCCATCTTGGCCTTGTTGTACTCATTACCTACTAATTATTTTATTGATTTTAATAATATTTAAAGCTAAACTCAGATTAGTACCAGTTAAATTTCAGACTTTTTGACCTTCTCTACGAACCTAACCTGAAACCTGAAATAATCTGGGAGGGGGGTCCCTTCTAGCAGTTCCAAGGTCCAAACTATAGTTAGGGAATTTTTGCAAGATTTTCTGACCATCTGTAAAAAAGAAATAAAAAATCAGAAGAAACAAAAAAAAAACGCGTCTCAATCTGATGAAAATTGGCAGAGTTATTTACATTACAAAAAAGTAATTGTACTTACAGTAGAATTCATTCACAGTCTTTGCTGCCCTGTCAGGGGCGGCTGGTGGTACAAAACCAGATTGAACTCTGCCATTGGAAAGAGGAGATTTGGCCTGATCCATAGATGTGTGACTTATTGGCCATAATACGGTAATTTATAGGCCTGATATTCTATATTCTATATTCATATATAAAATAGGATGGCACAATTCAGTACTGTATCTACAAAACACCCTGTAAATCATCTGCCCGTTATTAATTTGCTTAGATTTCTTTGTACACTTGATCTCAAGAAGGTGCTGAATGATGATGTCTGGTCAATGTTAGCATGGTGTTATTCACCGTCAAAGATGGGGGGGGGATTTAAAATTGATATTCTCCTTTGGTTACTCATAGTGGAGCAGATAAGTGCTACAATCTTTCAATTTTGTGATACAAGCGTGAACATTTAAAATTGTCCAGAGACATTTGAAATTTCAAGATGGCGGCCATTTTCAAGAAGGCCGACACCTTAGTGGAGCAGTTAAGATTTGGTTTTATTTGATATGTTTTAGATTATGCTAAAGAACAACTTTAGCATAAAAAAAGATTATGCTTAACACATCAAAATACAGTTGATTTGTTTATCATAGATAGATTAGACAAGAGTGAATATTTGCACTACCAAGGCACAGTGGTGATATATCACCAGCAGTGTTGGGCAAGTTACTTACAAAAAAGTTATTAGTTACAGTTACTTCTTCCAAAAAGTTACTAAATTACTTACTCAGTTACAAATTATAAAAGTAACTAGTTACTTCAGAAAGTAACTATTGCGTTACTTTCAAGTACATTTTTAAATGCTCAAATGTGACCTCACCTCCACCCCTCTATAACGGAACATAAAATACATGTGCATGTTCAATTATTTATGATAACTTCAGACAATTGGTAGATATACTGTACTTCAAGTATTTTCTTCCTCAAAAAAGTAGAACAGTGTAACAATGAGGTGCTTTCAATGTAACTGAAAAGTGTAATGTATAGCGAAACTAAGGAATCCAAATATAAACAGGTAACACATACATTTTTTTAAATACATCTCCATAAAAATAAATCTCTTTCTCTGGCCATTGACAATCTCACTTCAAGAGGCTGCAGCCAGCCAATAAATCTAAATTAAATTATGCAATGTACCAAAAATGTAAGATACCTATCTAGCTATCCATCCACCCATTCTTGTCATTGAACCAGTGGTTGTAACTTGTATCTCAAAACCAAAACCTGTTCCTCAGTGGAGTCAATAGCTTTCCCAGGCTAAAAAGTCTCTCTACTGGGGCACTGGATGGAGTGGCCGCATTATGTCGGAGTGAAATCTTTTATTTTCGTTCATATGTAAGTAGACGATCGCATCGATACACGTTTTGGATTATTTGGGCTTGCCATAAGGCTCTGGCCATACCTGTCTCTCGTTGACTGACTCGCTTGTGTTTGTTATGTGTTCGACTATGGATGCTTTCGAACACCCACCCAACTCTACCTCTGATTGGCTTACCATGAAATTTTACTCAACCGCAGCCAATCGTCAGCATTTATGTGGTTTTCTCGTGCACTGCCCACTAACCAGAGAGAACAAAGACAGGTCCTGAGAGCAGCTGAAGGGAAGTATAGAAAGTCACGCCTCACTGCTGACATCGACACATATCACAACCTCTTGTTAACATTCTCCAAAACCATCACTAATGCCAAAGCTTCTTTCTTCCACCATAGGATCGAGGCCTCTGCCAAGAATCTTCGCAAACTGCATGCTACCATGTCCTCCCTCCTCACTCCCCCCCCACCCCCCCCCCCACCCCCCTCTCCCTCATCTTTCTCTGCCGAAGACTTTACGATCTTCTTTGAGGAAAAAGTGGAGAACATCCGCAGCTCCTTCTCCCAACCCCATTCCAAATGCTGAATCGAGAACCTCATCCTTCACTCTGTCATCTTTCTCTCCCATTACAGAAGCAGAGACCCTGACACTGGTAACATCGAACCGTCCGACTACTTGCCAGCTGGACCAGCTACCCTCCCCACTCCTCCAGACCATAGCACCAGACATCCTCCCATTCCTAACGGCAACCATCAACTCCTCACTCAACTCGGGGGTGGTCCCCACCTCCCTAAAACAAGCCAGAGTCACGCCGCTCATAAAAAAAAAACCCTGAACCCTACCGTCACAGGCAACTACCGTCCTGTCTCTCTTCTCTCCTTCCTTTCTAAAACACTTGAACGTGCTGCATCCAACCAACTTACTGCTTATCTCTTACAGAATGACCTCCTAGACCCTAATCAGTCAGGCTTCAGGACTGGTCACTCCACAGAGACAGCCCTCATTGCGGTCACAGAGGCACTTCACTTAGCAAAAGCGAAAGGCCTCTCCTCTGTCCTGATTCTCCTAGATCTATCTGCAGCCTTCGACACAGTTAACCACCAGATCCGCCTTGCGGCCCTCGCAGGAATGGGAGTGGCTGGCTCTGCGCTGACATGGCTGTCATCATACCTCAATGACCGCTCCTACCAAGTGTCATGGAGAGGGACCCTGTCGGCCACCCGCCCCCTGCGGACGGGTGTCCCCCAGGGCTCGGTTTTAGGACCCCTTCTCTTCTCCCTCTACACTAAATCACTGGGTAACATTATCACGTCTCATGGCTTCTCCTACCATTGTTATGCCGACGATACTCAACTCTTCCTCTTCTTCCCTCTTTCAGAAATCCACGTCTCTGAACGGATCTCGGCCTGTCTGTCCAACATCTCCGCCTGGATGACGACCAACCACCTCAAACTGAACCTAAGCAAAACAGAATTGCTCCACCTGCCGGCCAAATCCTCCCCCCTAACCGACCTTTCAATCACAGTCGAGAATGCAGCTGTGACTGCGTCCCCGACCGCCAAGAACCTTGGTGTTGTCCTCGACAACCAGTTGAACTTCTCTGCTCACATCGCAGCGACGACCAGAACCTGCCAATTCCTCCTGAGCAACGTCAGAAGGATCCGCCCCTTCCTGACAAAAGAAGCCACCCAACTCCTCGTCCAATCAACAGTCATCTCCCGCCTCGACTACTGCAACGCACTGCTCGCTGGCCTCCCGGCCACTGCCACTAAGCCTCTTCAACTCATTCAGAACACAGCGGCCCGCCTGATCTCAAACCTACCGAAGTCGGCCCATGTCACCCCACTTCTTAGGGACCTACACTGGCTCCCCATTGCTGCACGAATCCGCTTCAAGGCCCTCGACCTAGCATACCGTGCGGCAAACCGCTCCCGCCTACCTCCGGTCAATGGTCTCTAACTACACACCCTCAAGACCCCTACGCTCTGCATCTTCTGGCCGCCTCAGACCTACTCCTATCCAAGCTCCGGGAGGGTCATCAAAAAGAAGTCGCCTATTCTCAGTCCTTGCCCCACAATGGTGGAATGAACTACCCACCCCAGTTAGGACAGCCGAATCATGTCCAATCTTTCGCCGTCGACTAAAGACGCACTTCTTCAACCATTATCTGAAAAAAAAAGAAAAAATAAATCTAACCCTAACTAACCGTACTGTCATGCACTTGTCCTAATAAACTAACCTACACTGTAGCACTCAACACTTTTATGAACATTGTTGCTCAGCTGATAGAGTTGTGCCCTTCCTGATGGCTTGTCGTACAGAACTTGTAAGTCGCTTTGGATAAAAGCGTCAGCTAAATGACTAAATGTAAATGTAACCAAGGAAGAACAGTTAAAAAAAGTATTTGCCTCTCGGCTCCGAGATGTAGTTGGTCTGAAGAAAAAAACAGCTTCAATTATAGCAACGTGCCAAATTTTTTGGCAGTAATGGTAACGATGACTTGTTACTGAAAAAAGTAACACCGTTATTCCCACCACTGCTGTTAAATGCAGAGTAGGGTTCAATGTCAGCTAATTGAAAGTTAGTATCCCAAATGCTGTCTAATTTACCCCAAAACAGTTAGAGGCCCACCGGAATTGACAGGTTGTGGCAGCGCGGGAGAGCCGAGCCAAGGTTTAATGGGCTTTTATTTAACCGGATGGTGTACAGATCACACAGGATATAAATGGCATTGGATGAATGATCAGACTACGTGTAGGGTTAAGGCATGAACTTAGTTGTATCCCATATATCAAAGTGCTTGGTAAAATGTGGTAAAAGGATAAACCCTCGGCCTCTGCCTATGCATTTGCTGCAGACATGGTAGAAGCCATGAGAAAACTAACTGGGACAGATGTTTCATTTGTCAGGACACCAAGGAAAAACTCATTTTGCTGAGTTTATTCAACAGAGAGCATGATCAAGTCCAGTCAGAAGTCTGAGGCAAGGTCAAAACGGGCAAAAGCAATCAGGAGGAGATAACAGGCACAGGCAAAACTCTGTCAAACTGGCAAAGCTTCCAAGCAGGAATTGTTCCATTTCATTGTTGATAAAGTAATGGAAATGAAAACAGCCAATATAGTCATTGTGACGAAGGGGGGAGATGCTGTTAGCAACCAAGCTGCTAACCTGGATGCAGTAGCACATTTGAAACACTCAGCAAATGTCCCTCTGCAGTGGAGGATAGTGACCTGCAAAGCTTTGAAGAGATTTGTTGTGCTAATGTATGACAGGTCCAGCAATGTCAGAACTGTGAACGAGGCCAGGCTTGATCTCTTTGCCAGAAAGCAAAGACTATTATGACTTGATCCCACCAACTCAAGCAGCACTCAAAGAGCATGCCAAACATGCTTATTTTTTTTTTATCGACTTTTTCTCCTTATTTTTCTCCCATCCCAATTTCGTATTGCCAATTCTCCCCTCCCCAGTCTTGAACATTGCTCGACTATGCCTCCCACTGGTCGGCTGTAGTGAGGATAGAAGCCTTGCATCACGTGTCCACTCCGGTACACGAGGAGGCAGCCCGTCGCATCTTTTCACCAGACAGCTCGAACTCTCAGTGGCGAGGAGTAATGCGTGGGAGGCTCACTCTGCCCCCGATACTTCCTGTTTTTCTGCTGTGCAGGCATCACCCAACCGACCTGTAGGAGTCGCTGTCCACAACGTCCAATCCCCACCCACCGGCTTTCCCACCCTCTAACATGGATGGCGTCAATACAGGGTGAACAACATGAATAAGAGGTACCATAAGGTCTTGTAGGCACAGGACAATGCATTTTTAATCAAATTTTATACTTTAATATGGATGTTGAATTACTTAACATTCCAAATAAAGGGCTAAAAATTGCACATATAAATATAAATAGTATTAGAAATAAAGTACAGGAAGTTGGATGTCTGTTACATGTAAACAACATACACATTATGGCTGTGTCTGAATCTTACTTCGACCAGTCATTTGATGATGATGAGGTATTGATTCAGGGATATAGTATTTATAGGAGGGATAGAAATAGATTTGGAGGAGGTGTAATGATGTATGTACAGAATCACATTCCTGTGAAACAAAGGAATGATTTTATGTCAAAAGAAATTGAAGTGATATGGTTACAGGTCCATCTTCCTCACCTTAAGCCTATTTTGATAGGATGCTGCTATAGACCTCCAAATGCAAAAGCTGTATATATGAACAATGTATGTGAGATGATTGATAAAGTTTCTGATGGGAAAAATGAAATGTATTTATTAGGTGATCTGAATATTGATTGATTTTCTGTACACTGCTCACTAAAGAAAAAACTAGTAGACATAGTGAATGCATGTGATCTAGTACAGCTGGTCAACCAACCAACTAGAACGCAAACAAGCAAGGCTGGAAAATCTTCTACATGCATCGACCATGTGTACACTAATAGTGCAGAGCTATGTTCAAAAGTTATATCAGCTAATATAGGATGCACTGATCATAATATTATAGCATTCACTAGAAAGGCAAAAATACCAAAAGCTGGACCTAAGATTATACATAAAAGATCATATAAGAATTTCAGGGAAGAGAAATTTGTCAAAGATATTGAAAACATATCATGGGATGATGTATATAAAGAGGATAACCCAGAAGAAGCACTAAGTATATTTATGAAGAGGTTTATCCACATAGCAGACAGACATGCGCCCAGGACTTATTACCAATCATAGAGTTAACTTCCATTTATATGCTGATGATACCCAGCTTTACCTCTCCGTAGCTCCAGACGAGCCCTGTGCTCTAGACCCGCTGTTGACCTGTTTGTCCAGCATAAAAGGCTGTGTAACGGATGTTCTGTCCGTGTTCTCCTTTCCTGCGTTGTGTTCTTTGTGTGAGAGGCTTATGGATGAGTCGGCACACATGGACACTGTTCAATCATTTATTTGATGGTCTTCAATGGAGGCCACCTGTATGAACTGTATGAAATGGGTGGTCGAAATACCACAAAAGGAATAGCGTCAACATGTGTTCACTCGTCAAGTCTCCCACGTTGAATGCTTGTTGCAACTGAATTACATTACACAATAAATCGACATCTTAAGGCACACATACCTGTATGAAATGGGTGGTCGAAATACCACAAAAGGAATAGCGTCAACATGTGTTCACTCGTCAAGTCTGTTGACAAAGAACAACCAATTGACTATATTGCACGGTGAAATACACCGTCTAAAACCTCCAATTGTGCATATAACCTAACCACACCATTCATTACAACACTATTGAGTCATTATCATTTGTTAACATTGAATTCTTATACAAAATATATATACAACAGAGTAATACATAAAAGTGCTGCGCGCTACAATAGTCAAACGTACCTCCCACGTTGAATGCTTGTTGCAACTGAACCCCCAAACCGGAAAAGGTTGCTTCTATCATCGCGCTAATAATTGACCCGGAAGGCGAAACTCTCGAATGTGAACTTTCTCAAGTTACGTTCAAATAAAAGTGCCTTTGGTATAAAGAAATAATAAATAATAATAACCACTTGGAGACATTTGTAAAAGGATTTGGTGACATTTCAATCCTTAATAAAATAATAAACAATGTCCAATTGACCTGGTTACATTCACCCCTCCTGAAATTTCACCAACATCCTGTGTCAGCAGAGCAAGGGGGACATACAAAGAGAAAAAAAATATATAGGTAGTCTATCACTGACCCAAACTGGCACAAGATACAAGGACCCAGTCCCCTAGTCGACTCAAAAGTCACCCCCAAAAGAGGTTCAGAGAATAAAAAAGATTGATCAATTCTCAGAATTCCCTTAGACCAGCACGACGCCTGATACGCCACACCATTCTTGGCACTTATTAAAGAAATGATAGACACCTAAGAAAAAAAATTATCTGACCGGGTATCTAGTGCTCCAGGCTCTAGCTCCATCCCTCACACTCGTTCCTGAGCTATCACTCCTGCAACAGGAGGTATCTAGCATCTGAGTGTATAGAGAAAAAAACAGAAATCCCCACTAACACCCACTGGCTCCAAATAAAAATACATACTGGGTCTCTAGTGCTCCAGGCTCCAGCTCCATCCCTCACACTCATACCTGAGCTATCACTCCTGCAACAGGAGGTATCTAGCATCGGAGTATCGAGAGGAAACAGAATCCCACACTAAGGTAGAAAAAAAACTGGAATACTCAATACTGTAGTAGAAAAAAACTTGGATGAATGAAATAATTATATTGCAATAATGGATTGACCAAACAGATCAATAACATTCACATTATGTACAATGACGATAACTAAATTTCCTACACATTCAATCGTAACATTATTTACATGACTTTTTTCTTTCTTTTTCCACTATTCCAATTGTCCATGTCCATGTCAGCCCAATCAGTGAACTGCACACTAAACCGTTCATCAGCCCACTGGCTTACCTGGGCGCGGTCCATGGAACCACCTGACATTTTTCTCCTTTCTTAAAAAAAAAAAAAAAAAAGTTTATCACCGGCCACTAGATGGCAGCGTCTCACCACTGATGAATTGATGAGGCTGTGTTGGTTGACTGGAGGCAGCTCCCCGGTGAACGATTTGATAACGTTCTCCTTTCTTTGATCTTTATCCGGGTCCCGGCATCAATGTAACGGAGGTTCTGTCCGTGTTCTCCTTTCCTGCGTTGTGTTCTTTGTGTGAGAGGCTTATGGATGAGTCGGCACACATGGACACTGTTCAATCATTTATTTGATGGTCTTCAATGGAGGCCACCTGTATGAACTGTATGAAATGGGTGGTCGAAATACCACAAAAGGAATAGCGTCAACATGTGTTCACTCGTCAAGTCTCCCACGTTGAATGCTTGTTGCAACTGAATTACATTACACAATAAATCGACATCTTAAGGCACACATACCTGTATGAAATGGGTGGTCGAAATACCACAAAAGGAATAGCGTCAACATGTGTTCACTCGTCAAGTCTGTTGACAAAGAACAACCAATTGACTATATTGCACGGTGAAATACACCGTCTAAAACCTCCAATTGTGCATATAACCTAACCACACCATTCATTACAACACTATTGAGTCATTATCATTTGTTAACATTGAATTCTTATACAAAATATATATACAACAGAGTAATACATAAAAGTGCTGCGCGCTACAATAGTCAAACGTACCTCCCACGTTGAATGCTTGTTGCAACTGAACCCCCAAACCGGAAAAGGTTGCTTCTATCATCGCGCTAATAATTGACCCGGAAGGCGAAACTCTCGAATGTGAACTTTCTCAAGTTACGTTCAAATAAAAGTGCCTTTGGTATAAAGAAATAATAAATAATAATAACCACTTGGAGACATTTGTAAAAGGATTTGGTGACATTTCAATCCTTAATAAAATAATAAACAATGTCCAATTGACCTGGTTACAGCTGGATGAGTGAGAATTTTCTCAAGCTAAATGAGGATAAGACAGAAGTTCTCATAGTGGGGTCTAGTGAGCAGAGAGAACTGATAAAAAGTAGACTGGGTAACCTGAACGTAGAAAATAACACTGCAGTAAAGAACCTGGGGGTTATTATTGATTCTGAATTTAATTTTAATACACACATTAATCATGTCACGAAGATTGCCTTCTTTCATCTTAGAAATATTGCACGAATTAGAGCCTATGTGTCCCTGGATGATGCAAAAACGCTAATCCACGCTTTTGTTTTCTCTCGGCTTGATTATTGTAATGCACTTTATTCTGGCCTTCCAAAGAAAACAACTGACAGATTACAATTTGTCCAAAATTCGGCAGCCAGAATTTTAACTAGAACTAAGATGAGGGAACATATTACTCCAGTTTTAGCTTCACTGCATTGGCTCCCGGTTGTCTTTAGGATTGATTTAAAAATTCTCCTGCTTGTTTTTAAAGCTCTTAATGGTCTGGCACCATCTTATCTCTGCGACTGCTTACATAGATATGTTCCAAACCGCCCCCTCAGGTCCTCTAGTGCGGACCTGCTCGAAGTGCCTACAATGAAATATAAAAAATATGGCGAAGCAGCTTTTTGTTTCTATGGGCCGACGGCGTGGAATAATCTCCCACTACATATAAAACAGGCAGCCTCTGTGGATAGCTTTAAAGCACAGCTCAAGACATATTTTTATACTCTTGCTTTTAGCTGATTTTAAAATCCCAATTAAACATTTTTTTAATTTGTTTCTGTGACATGAGGCCCAGATGGTCCGTGAGAGAGGCCCAGATGGTCCGCGAGAGAGGCCCAGATGGCCCATGAGAGGCCCAGATGGTCCGTGAGAGGCCCAGATGGTCTGTGAGAGAGAGAGGCCCAGATGGTCCGTGATAGGCCCAGATGGTCTGCTTTTAGCTGATTTTAAAATCCCAAGTAAAAAAATAAAAAAATTAAAAATAGTTTTAATTTGTTGACATGCTGAGCGGGCGGGTTTTTCCAAGCCAGCACTGTCAGCACTGTTAGCACTGTCACTCACCTATAAGGAAACAACCCCTCAAAACGTACATAAGGGCTCTCATATCTATACTCTCTGTCCCTGACATGCTGCGCGTCAGTCTCATCGGGCCAGCAGTATCACTCACCTACAAGGAGGCAATTCCTCAAAACTGACTGTTCTATTGTATTCACAAAATATGCTTAATTCATATATGCTACCACATGTATAAATCTATTGCTATGTTTGCCCATCACCATCACAATCACGCATGCAGTCTAACACCTTTCCCGTCTCCCTGTGGGTGGCTGTCCTGGAGTGACACCCACCCACACCCACCCAGGATGCGATCCTCCTCTGCGTGCCCCCCTGTCTCCCTATCGCCGGCCGGAGTGATGACTAGAGTGCTGGACGTCCCGTGATGACGCCCACCCAGGATGCGACCCCTGCTGGCCCCTCTGCGTGCCCCCCTGTCTCCGGCTGTCTCGTGGTGGTGGCCGGAGTGTTCGACGTCCCGTGATGGCCGGGGGGATGCGGCCATCTTCAGCTGTCTCGGAGTGGTGGCCGGAGTGTGGAACGTCCCGGGAGGATGCACCCCTGCTGTCTCGGCTGGAGCCGCTATCAGTTCTATCTTTAATCTTATAAAATGTTCAGTTGTTATCACTATCAGCTCTATATAAAACATTTCAAAATGTTCAGTTGCTATCGCATGCACTCATCTGTGTTTCACTACACACATGGGTGCATGCTTACCAGCTGTTCGCCTCTTTTTAATGCAACATGCAACACTATTATCACCGACATCTAAGAAGGGAGATCCCCCCTTGAATTGGCCCTTCTAAGGTTTCTCTCCTCCACATTGCCTGTGGAGCATTTTTTCCTATTGTTAGGTTTTAGTGAGTTTTTCCTTACCTTCGCGTGGGGTACGTCTGGGAGTGTTGTATGCATGCATGCATTTATTTTGAGCTTATGGTATTCTTGTTTTTTCTTGACTTACTGTGTTACTATGTATTTTTTTCTTTTTTTCTTTTCTTCTTGGCTTGTTTAAAGAAGACGTGTCTCTGTTAAGCACTTTGAGTTGCACTCCGTGTATGAAAGGTGCTATATAAATGAAGATTATTATTATTATTATTATTATTATTATTATTATTATTATTATTATTATTATTATTATTATTATTATTATTATTATTATTATTATTATTATTATTATTATTATTATTATTATTATAGTTAAGTGTACAGTGAAAACAGTAAGGGCACCCTGGTTAGATGAAGAATTAAAAGATTGTATGGCAGAAAGAAATGCAGCAAAAAGTAAAGCATGCAAGTCTGGATGTCTGGTTGATTGGCAGAACTACCGCAAGCTTAGAAATTGTGTCACAAAGTGGAATAGAAAGAAAAAGAAAAGCTATTTTCAAGCTAAGATAATTGAAGTGAAAAATGACAGTAAACAGTTATGGAAAACATTTAACACTGTACTAGGAAGGGGGAATAACAATGCTCCCGCCTACCTCCGGTCAATGGTCTCTAACTACACACCCTCAAGACCCCTACGCTCTGCATCTTCTGGCCGCCTCAGACCTACTCCTATCCAAGCTCCGGGAGGGTCATCAAAGAGAAGTCGCCTATTCTCAGTCCTTGCCCCACAATGGTGGAATGAACTACCCACCCCAGTTAGGACAGCCGAATCACGTCCAATCTTTCGCCGTCGACTAAAGACGCACTTCTTCAACCATTATCTGAAAAAAAAAAAAAAAAACAATAAAAAAAAAAAATCTAACCCTAACTAACCGTACTGTCATGCACTTGTCCTAATAAACTAACCTACACTGTAGCACTCAACACTTTGATGAACATTGTTGCTCAGCTGATAGAGTTGTGCCCTTCCTGATGGCTTGTCGTACAGAACTTGTAAGTCGCTTTGGATAAAAGCGTCAGCTAAATGACTAAATGTAAATGTAAATGTACCTAGCTTTATTGAGGTTGATGGGGCATTTATAACAAAGCCTGTTGATATAGCTCGGTATTTCAATGACTTCTTCTTGTGTAAGGTTGAAATTCTAAGGAATAATATGTGTATGAGTAATGTAAAATATAATGATAACATATTAGAAAGGATTATGAAAGATAAAAAATGCTCATTTAGTCTATGTTCTGTTGACACTAAAATGGTGGAGGAAATGTTGTCAGATATAAAAAAGGAAAAACCAGCAGGCCTGGATAACATGGATGGTAGACTACTGAAGGTTTCAGCAAAGCATGTAGCAGGTACGGTCACACATATTATAAATCAAAGCATTAAATATGGTATATGTCCAAAAGTCTCGAAGGAGGCTAAAATCATTCCTTTACAGAAAAATGCAAAAGTCAACCTGTCGGGTGCAAACAGTCGCCCTGTGAGCATTTTGCCAGTGTTAGTGAAGATAATGGAGAAAATAGTGTTTACACAAATTCAGAGTTACTTCAATGACAATGAATTGAATACTGATTTTCAGCATGCCTATAGGGATGGTTACTCAACAGCGACAGCATTGACACAGCTAGATAGAAAGAAATTAGCAGGATCAGTGATGTTAGACTTCAGTGCAGCATTTGATGTTATGGATCATGAAATACTACTGGAGAAACTTAAAGACTATGGCTTTGCTTCATCGTCAGTTTCATGGATAACTAGCTACTTATACAGTAGAAAACAGAGAGTATTTTTTAACGGAAGCCTATCTGAAGCGAAAAATGTTAAGTATGGAATTCCGCAGGGAAGCTGCCTTGGACCTCTGTTATTCACCATTTATACAAATGATTTGCCGTTAATTTTAGAGAAAGCAAAGGTGGCTATATATGCGGATGATACAACCCTGTACATGGCATCCTCCTCTGTGGAAGATCTGGGTGTGGCACTAAATAAAGAGCTACAAAAAGTAGAAGAGTGGATTAGAGCAAATAGAATGGTTTTAAACATAGCAAAAACAAAGTGTATTTTAATGGGTTCACACCATATGCTAATTGCTAATCCAAAATTAAAAATAATAATGGGGGGAACTGAAATTGAACAGGTAGAAGAAGCAAAGCTACTAGGTATAACATTGGACAGTCATCTGAACTGGTCAACGCATATAAATAACATAACAAAAAAGATGGGGAGAGGGCTGGCTTTAATTAGAAGATGTGCAGAATTCCTAACTCCAGAGTCGGTGATCCATGTTATCCAGGCTCTGATCCTTTCACATCTGGATTACTGTCCGGGGATCTGGGGAAGTGCTGGAAGAGAAAAACTGGGAAAACTGAAAATGACACAGAACAAAGCAGCACGCCTTGCTCTGAATTGTAGGAAAAGGTCAAACATAGTAAGCATGCATGAAAAACTGTCATGGTTAATGGTAGAACAAAGACTAAATGTAAATATCATAATGTTTTTTAGAAATATATATAAGAACAAAAAACCTGCTTGTCTATATGATGAGATACAATTCACAATCAACAGACACAGTTACTCCACCAGGCATGTGTCAATGGAAAGATGTACTGTAAAGATGCCAAGAACAAATGCAATGAAAAGGACTGTGATGTATAGAACCATGACTGCATGGAATTCCTTACCACCTGCACTAACTAGGGTTGAAGACAAACAGACATTTAAAAAACACCTTAAACATCATATAAGAAAGAGTGGTACTGTCAGTTAAGTAAACATAGTGGGTGATTGAGAAGATGGGTATGGGTGATTGTTGAACTTAGATTTTTAATATATTTGTATATTGTATTGAGATGTATTGTTGTGCTTTAAGTGAACATATATGCCTTGAAACATGATTGAGTAGATGGGTATGTGTGATTGGTGAACTTATTGTATTGTATTGATTTGTGTGGACCCCAGTAATAGTAGCCTATGCCTGTGGCAATGGCTAATGGGGATCCGAATAAACTAAACTAAACTAAACTAACACTGCCAATTGTGTTAGTATGACGGCCGGCCAAGCCGGAAGCAAGAGCCACACTGAGAGCTGCGCTGTTAATAATAATAATAATAATAATAATAATAGATTCTATTTGTAATGCGCTTTACAGTTGCGGGGCAAGTCTCAAAGCGCTACAGTTAAAAGAACTTAAAAACTAGCGAGAATAAAGGAAAGAAAGAATATAAAAATAGGCAAGACTAAAACATAGAATAACATAGAGAAACATAGAATAAATAAAACTGATCAAAGAAATTGGTAAAAGAACATAAAATGTGTGGAGCAAAAATGTTGATAAAAAGTCAACAGAAGGCTCTACTAAAATGGTGAGTTTTGAGGCCTTTCTTAAAAGCATCCACAGTCTGTGGTGCTCTCAGGTAGTCAGGGAGAGCATTACACAGACTGGGAGCGGAAGAGCAAAAAGCCCGATCTCCCTTAGTGCAGAGATTTGTCCTAGTGCGCTGGAGGAGGTTTGCTTGGCCAGAGCGGAGATGTCGGGAGGAGGAGTGAGGGGTGATGAGTTCTTTGAGGTATAGGGGGGCGTTTCCGTAGAGGCATTTGTGGGTGAGCAGGGAGACTTTGAACTCAAATCCTGATTGAGACAGGGAGCCAGTGAAGGGACTTGAGGATGGGAGTGATGTGGTGGTATTTCTGCACTCTCATCAGGATCCTAGCAGCTCTGTTTTGGATACATTGTAGCCTTTGGATGTTCTTGCTAGGGATCCCGATGAGGAGTGCGTTGCAGTAATCCAGCCTGGAGGAAACAAAGGCGTGGATGAGCTTTTCGGCATCTGACAGAGTGAGTGAGGGGCGAAGTTTGGCGATGTTCCTGAGGTGGTAGAAAGAGTTTTTGTATAGTTGATTTATGTGTGCCTCAAAGGTCAGGTGAGGTGTTAGTGGCGAGCGCCTTGCCAACTGTGCCACCCAGCCGCACTCCAAACATGCTTCTTATGAGGCTGGATACGTGCGGGGACAGGCATTGAAGCGACATCCACAAATGCAGAGCCCATCCGACTGGGGATGGGTGGAACAGGACGAGGAGTGGAAAGTCTTCTGGAGTCCACTTCCACTTATGGCGGAGAGTTGTTGGGAGTTGACCAAATGGGGGTGCAGTGCACCAAGGCATGTACTGGAAGGTGTAAGTGCTTCAGATATGGACTCAGTTGCACATGCCTATGCCTGCTAGAACCTATTAGCATGTTTCTTTTGCCAGAGTTATTCCCAGTTGTCCTCTGTGTTTTCAGGTGTAGGCCTATCATGTTTTACTTTGTCACCAGCCTATTACTGTGACATTTGCAGTTGTTACTTTGTAACATTGCTTCCACTGCCTATATCTAACAGTGAAGCACTGTTAGTTCCTTAGTATTTGAGAAACTTTCTGTTTGTCATGGTTCCGTGGCTGTGTCAGCCAGAGCTGCTGTTGCCTCTGGATCTGTCATTATTGTCATTATTGCCATTCAGTATTAGCCATTGCTCAATTATTATTTTGTAGCACTAATTTATTAATCTTATTTTGTGTTCTCCCACCCCTTATTATTTAAGTAGACACCATATGTCTAACAATAATTCAATGTGTCTAACGTTAATTCCTTGCATTCTCTGTGTTCGCAAGGACGTTGTGTAACTGGCTGACCGCTCTTGATCCTCCCTATCCTAACATTGACACTTAACTTGCTGACCTCTCTTGATCCTCCCTATCCTAACATTGACACTTAATAGTGGGACATGATACAGGTACCGCCAGGGGGAGCTGGTGGCGATGTTGGGCAGGGAGATACAGGTGAAGAAGGATGGGCTCAGGGCGTGGCGCCGACGGAGGAACTTCCTCTTCATCGTTTTCCAGAGAGGGAAGAGGTGGCACGGAGCTGGGGCTCCGGACATCAAGCACGCGAGATATAAACCCAGTTACGAAGCGGGTTAGTAATGAGTATGCGATAGCTTAGCTTTTAGTTAATGTGGAAGAGACATTGTGAACGAAGAAGCAGACGAGCTACTGCCGAAGAGTGTGGTAGATATTGCCCAAATTGCGTTTTAGCTGAAGTATAGGCGTCATGACAGGGGGTTTACCATGACCCACAGCTTAGCTTCAGTTAGGCTAGCACCACAGTTTAGCCCGCGTGTCGCCCCACCCCTTCAGCCCAGCAGCGGACGTCACTACACTGCACGCTCCTCCAGCCCCTCCGTGCCGTTACCCCACTAGTCACCTGCCCAACGTCTACCCAGCCCCGCTGCCTGCTATCACGGGACCTCTCGACGGCCATCTCACCACACGGACAGTTGGTGGTGGGAGCACGCCCGCCACTTGGTTAAGTACACTCAAGCCGGTTACAGCGAGCGCTCCAAGTGCTGAAACTTTATCGGTAGACATTCTCTCTGTGCGGCGTGGGCTCTTTAAGGGCGAAGAGAAGCAGTGCTTTGAACTGACGCTGGTAACAGTGTTTAGGGGCGCCCCGACCTTTATTATTTTGGGGAAAAGCCGGCTATAGATAGGACTTTTATTTGCAACGTGGGCCCACTGTCATTTCGGTTGAATGTGATAATAATGTGTGTTCTTTTACAAAAATCCCATTGAATGACTCCTTTATCCCTCTCCCTCTTTCTCCCCTCTCTCCCCACTTACGGAGAAGCGAAGCAGTAGATAAACCCTTAAAGGGAAGAGGTTATTACTGTGTCTAGCCCAGTGTGGGAAGAACTTTAGTCTGTATTGTAGAGCGAGAGCACTAGGTGCCCAGTGCGGGAATAACTTTCATCCATGTGTAAATCATTGTAACGTAAACCAGACTTTCAGTAAAAGAGAGTTTAATGGGACCACTGTGTGCGTGTCTGTTAAAGTGCATTTTTTCTAACCCTTTCCTTTCCGGGTAATGCTCATTAAAATGTAACCCTTTCCCCACCCCCCTGCCTATAGTTCATTGGGAAAGGTCTCTACTCGTCAATCAGGAAGGGTACTGCTTTGGGGAGCGA